>NW_024879354.1:221929-339429 GCF_018340385.1 Cyprinus carpio
CAGAGCTGTTAGAGGTTTGAGGCACTTGTGTAAAAATGCTGTAAAATGAGGATGCTGTCAAAAATAGATATTCTTGATAAATGAACTAAATGAAATCATCATTTTTGTTGTGTTTAAGCAGCTTTTGTCCTCGGTGCACTTGAGCAGAGTTTCTCTGGAGCTTTGCAGGAAGGTTTCTTAAAGCGTCTCGGAGACAGTTCTTCTGGATTGAGTCTGTCTCAGTTTGTTCTGTTTCTTCATGTGACTCCAGACAGACTGATGATGATCAGATCACACCTCTGTGTGCAGCACAAACACCTCACTGCAGTATTAACATTAACTGATATTTCCTACTGACACACTACAGCAGAAGATAGAAATAACTGACTTAAAACCAGTTTTAGCTGCCGAAAATAATAGTGTTGAATTGATAAAACATCTGTAAACTACTTTTTTTTGCTTTGTCTTGTTTAGTGAGCCAAGCAAACCGGAGTAAAGAAACATTCAAAAAGCCCATGACCCGATCTCCGGTGATGCCCTGGGCTCCTAATGGCTTCAGATGTACTTCGTCTCTCGCTGTTCCTAATCCTGCAGCATCATCACCTAACCCTGGGCGTGGCTCAAACATGGTAGCTCCGCCCCTCTCCGGCGCTGAGACGGTTCTCCCGGCCTCTGCTCTTCCGCCGGGGCAGCAGGTGGTTCTGCAGCCGGTCGCAGGTATGACGGGGGTGAACATGTGTCAGTTTAACGGCCAGATGATCCAGCTGGTGCCCATCAGTGCAGCGTTACCTGTGCAGGTGCAGAGCGGCGCTGGCGGAACAGGTTAGTGACAGTGCTGCTGTATTCAATAGCACTTCTACAGCCTTATCAAATGTTTCATTTTTTCTTTTTTAAAGTAATTGAAAATTACGTTTTAAAATTACAAAATGTCTTGTGTTTTTTTGGTACCTTGATGGCATCTATTGTATCTGTTGGCGTTCTTATTATTCTTCTTCCACTCTGGAAGTCTATGGCAGCCCATAGAACCGCTTGCTGGAAAGTTATGAAATTTGGCACACAGATAGAGAACAGTCCCAACATCAACCATAGCAAGTTTGGAGTCTCAAACTCAAACTCTCTAGCGCCACCACTTGTCCAAAGTTTCGCTCATGTTTATGATGATAACTTTTGAACCATAAGGTCTAGAAGAAAATTTCTTTTTTTCCTCTGAATCCTTGGCTCATGCCGAATCGAATGAACAAAATGTAAAAATCATAAGGTTTAATTTTTTATTACTATAGTTCAAAAAACCTACTTTCAAACTTGTCCTAGACGGTTTGTCTGATTTTCACCAAAATTGGCTCAGATCATGCTGAAGTTACGGAAATAAATAGGGCTGCCCCCTAACGGTTGACTAAATGTTAGTCAACAAGAATAGGCTTGGTCAACCAATATTTTATTATTTGCTTAGTCGCAGAAAAAAAAAAAGTCCACAGGAAGAAGCAAAGTCAAGCAGTCCGTGACGAACAGATTATTAACAGCTGGTCTGTTTGGTAATATAGTACATCAAATGCTCACCTATCATAATCAACCTCAAATATGTCTTATCATCTGAAATCTGTATGTAGTAGCAACTTTACATGGCTGTTTAATCTAATGTTAACCTAGAAAAATGTGTGCTGTTCGAGTGACTGAGGTGCCGTTGAGCTCACTTGCTCTTAAAATGCTAATTTTTAGGTCATACAGATAAAAGTAATACATCTTTCAAATCTGTGAAGACTCTACATTTATTTGTGTGCATTCAGAATAACAACGAAATGTTGCGCTTTTGTAAAATTATGAAAGCAAACAGTGTGCGCTTTCTGCCGTCTCTGTCTCTGTGAACTTGAGCGTGAAATTCCAAAACTCTGTGTATACTTGCCTTGCATGAAAAATAGATCTATAGAGAGTGAAATGTCTTCTTTTAAATGAACCATTTTAAATGGAAAACAAATATTCTCAGATTATGTAATCTGTATGAAACCTCATACAGGTGCATCCACTACTGCGGAAAAGACGAGTGTCACCCACTTCATCTCTTAAGACGAAAACAAAGCACTGGTTTATCAATAAATTATTACAATGTTAATGCAATCTTCTTGCTGTTTTTCACTGGTGACATTATTAGGCTATAACTGCTGGTGCGCTGTGGCAAGGTTTTTTTTTTTTTTTTTGTGACATGCACTTGAGCACTTATAAAGCTATAGGCAACTGAAGGTTCATTATTATATATATATATATGTGCGCACCGGATTTTCCGGACTATAAGTCACACTTTTTTTCATAGTTTGGCTGGTCCTGTGACTTATAGTCAGGTGCGACTTATTTATCAAAATTAATTTGACATGGACCAAGAGAAATGAACCAAGACAAAACATTACCGTCTACAGCCGCGAGAGGGTGCTCTATGCTGCTCAGTGCTCCTGTAGCATACCCCTGAAAACATTAACTGAAAATAACTGCAAAACTGTTAACTTAGACAACTGAGAAAAACTGAATGCAAACAAAATGCCCGCAAAAAGAAAATCCTATTCTGCAGATTACAAACTGCAGGTAGTAAAAATATGCAGCCGATGTTTTCAGGGGTAGGCTACAGGAGCACTGAGCAGCATAGAGCGCCCTCTCGCGGCTGTAGACGGTAATGTTTTCTCTTGTTTCTTGGTTCTAAATAAATGCGACTTATATATGTTTTTTTCCTCGTCATGACGTATTTTTGGACTGATGCGACTTATACTTAGGTGCGACTTATAGTCAGAAAAAATACGATATATATATATATATATATATATATATATATATATATATATATATATATATATGGTTTATTAATAAACGTGTGACTAATAGTCGACTAATGCTCAAAATGAATGACTACTAGTCGACCAGAAAAATCTTTAATCGAGGGCAGCCCTAGAAATAAAGTTGATTAGTCAAACCGTTCTCAGTAGATACCTGAATTCGACGAAGAGCACGCAGATGTGAGGCTGTATCTCCGCAACGGTTTGGCGTATTGAGACCAGGCTTGGTGCGTGTTATAACAAGCATGGCCTGAGGCTACCTGCACAGTTCCGTCGCAGCGCCACCTAGTGGTCAAGAGATATGAAAAATGGCTGGTTTTTATTTTTTTGTTTTCTGAAATGAAATGGTAAAATCCTGGTGAAGTGACGTACCACCATTTCATTATTTCACAGCCCTAGTTTTGATTTATTCATCCAAATATTGCCAAGTTCTGCAACAAGCCACATAATACAGTAAATTACATTTTTATCCCTGGATTTTGCTGTGTTTTCTGCATCATGAAAACCATATGGCCGTACACATCAAATGAAACATTCTCACCTCGTTTCTCTACAGGAGGTGCTCAACAGGAGCCACAGTCAGCACAGATGACCCACATCTATGCCAGCAGCTCCACAGAAGGCTTCATCTAAACCCCTTCCCTTCATCGTACCCAGAATCCACGCAGTGCAAGGAAACACCGGCTCTACCTTGGGAAGTGTTACAGCTCTGGGTCTACAGAACGGTTACTTGGTAAAGCTGGCATGTTTTCCTTCAGAATATGCCCTCCTTCTGCTGAGAGCAAGACTGCGGGTCCCGAACAGACAGGAAAAGCTCCCGAGTCAACTGGAACCGCTTCCACATTGTTGCTTCCTGGAGGATATAGGTTAATAAAACTGCCCATGTTTGTCAGTCCCAGCGTGAGCAGCCCGAGCGCTTCTCTACCTGATGTATGCACTGAGAAATCAACCGAAAACACACAAGAGAACCCTGCTCATGAAGACCCCACCACACACCAGTCCTCAGTCTCTATTAAAACAGAACCAGGTGAAGATCACAGTGGTCTGCTCTCAGAAGACAGTACTCCAGTTATCATTAAAGTAGAGTCTTACAGCGGTGACTCTTCCTCCGAACATCCATGCTCTGACCAGCCTGAGCCAGAGGAAAGATCGGTGCACGTTAAGATCGAGGATGATACGGACCAGTCCCTACAGAACAGCAGAGACTCGTCACTCCGTGCCAAAATAGAGGAGCCTGACCATGAGGCGATCGCAGACGTCACTCATCATCTGAACACCTCTGAAAGCACAGATCGTAGTGTTAAGGACACAGACAGATCATCCTCCATTACTGAAGTCCAGCAGCATCTGAGAGGACGAGAGGAGGTGAAGGACACAACCACTGGTGCAGGATTATTATTCTCTCTGTTTGAGGGCCGCACCTCATTGGTCTCACAGAGTTTGACAGCTCCTCCTAACACTAAAGCACCTAAACCTGGACCTGGGGAGATCCAGAAGAGGAGGAGAAAACGACAGGCTCCGGACGATCCACGAGTGGATTCTGCTGCTGAAGTCAATCAGTCCAGCAGTGCGTTCATGTACTCCAGTGACGGATGGACCACAGAGGACAGTGTAAGTCAGCACTCGATCGCACATCAACCAAAAACACTGATTTCATCATTTCAACTGATTCTCATTTTGAAGAACCGAGATCAAACAAAAACTTTAATCCAATAATCTCAACAATTTTTTTTACTTTTGAAACAAAGTCTCAGATTTCAAATTCTGTCAGTTTTATAATGAGAGTCAATCGATAAACATGAATGAACATCAGAAGGTGTTGATAGAAACAGAACTCACTCAAATCAATCGTGTAATTGATTAATCTGTGATTCAGCTGCAGAAAGACACCAGTAAAAAAAGTTAGAAAAAATAACTATTGAGAGATGCATTATGATAAATCATTATATTTTACTTTATTAATCCGTTCTTCAGTATTTAATGTATGTTTGAATACATCTGTACCCAGCCCTGATATCAACCTTTAATCGAATTATCCTGAAGAAGAAAGTCCGTCTGAATCACTCTTCTCAGATTGTGCTGTGTTTGGATCCTAGAATGACTGGATCAGTGAGGAGGAAGTGGACATCGAGACGTTTGAGGAGTACGATGAGAAGATGAACATCAGCCTCTTAAGAGCAAGAGCGAGACGGTGAGTCCTGAGCTGAAAGCATCTTCTGGACGATCTTCAGATTCATTCAGCTGCTGTTACGACATTGCACCGCTGCCTTATTTATTCCGCTGCTGTTACTTCCACTGAACCTCTGCTTTAATTCAGAAAACTCTCTTCTCTTCAGGAAAACACAGCAAGCAGCTCAGAGTCAGTGGCTTGTGAGTCTCTCTTCTTTCTTTACCTCAGTCGAGTTTGTTCTGATCACTGTAGTATTATTAGATGAAAAGCAAAAATAATATGCATAAACAATTGATTCGCTAGGTACAGCGTATTTACTGTTTCTGAATATATGTATCATTTTACAGTTAGTTAAATTAAAAATAAATCAAATAAGAAATCCATCAGAATTGCTGGAAGGCAGATATTTATTTGTGAATGCATTCTGTTCTCAGTAAGAGACGCTGATGGCACACTAAATATTATTATACAGTCCAACACAAATGTATTCAGACACCTTCAAGATTTCTCACATTATCACAGTTTATTTGCTGTAGCTTAGAAAATGTTTAGACTATTTTATTTCACATTGTTCCTTGCATGAAAAGAGCCAGTGAAGCTGTCGTGCAGCTAAAACACCAAACACTCCGTTAGTGTGCTGTAAGATCGTCATAACCTGTTGTGTTCAGAGAAACCTGATCTTCATGTTTTTCCAGCTGAAATGTAAATCAGTTGGAGTGGACCATCATGTGGTGCGGCTGATGTCTGATCTGCCGCTGTATAAGCGAACGTGGCGTCTGAATCGAATGCTCCGAGAACGGAAGCAGCTCGTTGAACTACAGCAGAGTTTGGACTCGCTGAAGAGGATGCTGGGTGTTGAAGAAGACGTGATGATGAGCACTCAAGACCTGCTCCGAGAGGTGAGGCTAAACCCGCTGCTTCTCCTCAGGTCTCTGCAGGACACTTCAGCTTCATTGACTTGTTCCTGCTCTGTCTCAGGCTCGTCAGATGATCGGAGCTCTTGAGGAACACAACACCTCTCTGATGGCCAGGAAACGGGCCTTGATTCGACAGCATTCTCACTATCAGACTCTGATCTCACAGCGCTCCGGTGCAGACGGTAAATCATGACACGTGTGTGTGTGTGTGTGTGTGGAGGGATCTTAACCCTGACATATGAAAATAATAGTAAGAAAAATGAAAAATGATCATTGAACCTATGGACAAAAACTACAAAAAAAAAAAAAGTTTTTTTTTTTTTTGGTCAAGCATCAGGCTTTTATGGCTCATATACGTAGTCTGAAACCATAAGAATATGGAGGGAAAAAACAGCTAAATTTGCACAAAATAAAGAAAAATATGAATTTGCTGCAGATGCTAATTTCTATGATGAAAATCTGCTGTAAGTAACAGATTTAAAGAAGTAACTGATATAAAGTGATCTAAATATCAGTCTGTGCTCTATATCTGCAGTAATGTGTCTCAGTGAGATGAGATGTAAATGATCCAAACATATAATGCAGTGATTGAGAGATGAAGAAATAAAGGCTCCTCAGAAGATGTGAGATGTTCTGGAGGCTTGTGAAGATCATTCCTCCGCTGAGGAACAGTGAAAGTAAAGCTTCTGGAAACAAACGCTCCTCAAAAGATCCTGAGGAGCAGATTTGAAGGCTCTAAACATGATTGATGGAGAATCAAGTAAAGCTGAGCTGCTTCAGTCCAGTAAGAGTTCATCTGGAGATATTACTGCAGTTATTCTGACCTTTACTTGATCAAAATCACTCCAGGATCTGACACCAGAAGCAGCAGCCGAAGCTGATTACACTAAAAGAGCTTTTATTTTATAAAAAAAAGGTTTAACAGCAACATTTGATCATTTAGAGGCCTTAGAAATTCTTGAACGAATATGATACAGCAGCTTTATAGGGTTGAACTAACGTGTGTTTTATGTCTCTTCCAGTGACGGGAACAGAAGAGAAAACAGCAGCTCCTTCATCACCCAGAAGTCCTGCACACAGTCAGTCAGGTGAGCTCGTGATGAATCGCGAGTCCTTAAAATCCTTGCATTTAGTTGCATGAAATTTAAGGCCATATAATTTTAAATTGTACAAGAAAGTCTTCATTATGATTTCAAGAGGTCTTAAATGTGGGGATGGAATGACCAAATTGAATATGGCTTAATGTGATGAATAAACTTTTCATTTCATTGAGTGTTTACTGCGGTTACCGTGGAAACCATTATATTTCTGCCGTTCTGAAAGCGCCTCCTGCTGGCAGAGAATGAAGGTGCATTTTCAGTACAGCTGCCATCAGTTAATATGAGAGCATTCGCTCTGTGTTTGGTGTTTAGTGCTGAAGAGACTTTGCCCCGGCGTAATCCTGCAGTCCTTCACCAAGACGTAGCCAGAGACGAGTGTGGTGCTCCAGAGAGCGAGGAGAAGATCTCATGAAAGCACCTGTCATCAGTCAAGAGAGAGCGTGCAGGTGTGCCGCTTCTTCTTCACCTCATCAGTACCACAGTAAACATGAGATCAGCAGGTATTCTGGAGTCACTCTTGTGTCTTCAATAGCTCCAGCTGAGACCTGAATCGTGTGCATGGAGCAATACTTTCATTTTCTGCTAATGATGGATAGAACTGGCCGTTTTTGTTTTTCACATTTACAGCTTGTACAATCTTTGTCAAAAGCATTTGTGAATTAATATTTCTCAGGATATTACTTGATTAACCCACATTGGGGTGGTTTTTCTATGGCTTCTTGTTTAATACTAAACATGTTTTGCTCAGTTTATGGATTGTGTGTTCTTTGTTAGAATAGATTTATTTTTGTGATTTCTGCATCATTATGGATGGTTGATGAGGCCTGAGTTAGTTTTCTGTTGTTTATAACTCACTGATTAATCTCCAGAGATCTGAACAGGCTGGAAAATAACTCATAACCAGATGGATCTTAATGTCAAATTATGTGGATTTTCCCTCTTTATCAGATTGAAATAGCCTCAGAATTGAGTTGATATTATGGCCTTGTGCACAAATAAAATGTAAATGCTGTGGTTGTTTTGCTGTCTTGACTTTATAAATGTAGTGTAACACTTTTATATGGAACATGAAACATACTAACAGAAAATAATCGCAAGTAAAATCAGGCATTAACACAAAAATGTCTTGTTTTTAACAAAAACTGCAGTTTTGATTTGATTAAAACAGACATTTAAAAAATAGTGTGCATTCATGACACGTTAGTGTTTATTATACATACAGTAATGTTTCTACAAATAGTTTTATTAATGTATCTTTGATGTACTATTTAATACTATTGTAGTTTATTGTGAATATTTTGATTATATTGGGTTTTATTTTTATTTTCTGTTTTCACTTAAATTTTTTTAATGGTTTAGTTATTTTGTTACTATTTTTTTTTTTTTTTTTTTAATAATATTTAATTATTTTATTTTTAGTTAAGTATTTGAAGACAAAATAAAATACTAATAAAATAAAAACTAAAATAAAATGAGAAATGTTGCCTTGGCAACTTAGCTGAAATAAACTTAGTTTTATATATATATATCTATCTATATATCTATATATATATATATATATATATATATATATAGCAGTCAACAGAGTGGTTACAATCATCCAGGATTAAGTTGCGCTCAAATTTATTTGAGCAATTTAAACTGCAGCTCACAGCAGGTGGCCATGTTAAGGGCATGACATTTCCTGGCCAGGCACAGAGTGCTGCCACACATACTAGCCCAGCTAACCAATCACAGCACATTTTGTATTTCTGAAGGCGGTCCTTCATTTGATACAGGAATGATTCAGACTGTTCACGCCAGACTGGGGAGAGGTGTTGTAATGTAAAATGTGAAGTTTTTTTGAACAACCTAGTATGAGAGCCTGTTCTAGTACACCCCCAAAACAAAATCAAGATTTTGTAAAAGGGCACAACTGGACCCCTTTATTAAAAAAAAAAAAAAAAAAAAAAAAAAAAAAAAACCTGCCCCAGGTTAGCAACTTGAAGGATAAAGGTCATGTCTCATACAGAAGCCTGGACTCAGAATGCATGACTTTACAAAAGGTTGTGGAACCTTGGTTTAATAGTGTGTGGGGGAAAAAAAAAAAAAAAAAAAAAAAAAAAAAAAAAAAAAAAAAAAAAAAAAAAAACCCCACACACAGGGAAGTGGAGTGTAATACCGGATTCTGCAGAACCAAAACAATAACAACGGAGAGATACGTCAAGGTTGTGCAAAGTTTATTAAAAACACTAGATTTACATGACCAGAGTAACTTCTCCACTAGAAACCACAGTCTGCTCAGAGACAGCCTTGATAGGAGTGTCTCTTCCTGAAAGAGAAATGTTAAGTGAGAACACACTTCTAAAAATGCTCAGTTCCTCTTATCGAGAGGAAGCAAGAACTCACGTTTCCTGGTGCAGCTCTGCTCACAAGAGCCAGATGATGGATGGCACACACCTCTGTACTGCAGTGGATGAAGACCTGACAGGAAAGAAAGAGGCTCAAGTCATAGAATCCACAAGTAGTAGTAAATTGTTCAAGTAATAGGGGGCATACAGTTTCCTGCAGAGCAGCCAGTGAGGCTGGATCTACAAATGTGAACATCTTCACAACAAAGCGCTTGTAGTGGGTTGGGAACTGAAGACCAGACGATCCAGTCACTGGAACCAGTGTGGTCAGGTAACGGTCGTCCTGGTAAGGGCATCTGAAGAGGAAGGTGAAGGTTAGAAAGTGTCTCCCAGCAGACTAACTGGATGAAGATTGGCTGTACACTCACCCATTGATCAGAAGGTCCCACTGGGGGAGACTGAGTGGACTAGGGGTTGAAGTTGTCCAACAATGTCCCAGCATCAGGGCAATGTTGGGGTCAGTCCTCTCCATAATACGCACCTCAACATACACAGGCTCCCGCAGGACTTTTGTGACGGGATAATCAGTATCACTGTAGTAGGACGTGTAGGCCTCATCCCCTGAGGATGAACACTGGGGTTTATCCAGACTCAAGTTTGAAAGGCTTTTAGACAGACCGAGGACAAGACCTTACCTTCAGCACAGCCTTTGGTGACACATTGGCCATTGGCTAGTCTGAGCTCCACCCTGAGAGGTCCAGGAGCAGCTACTGGTGGAGGTGGAGGAATAGAGTTGACCTCCACAACCAGAGCTTCCACAGAAGTTCCAGAGTACCTACACTGGAAGAGAAACCTGGACAACAGACAGTGAGCTTGTAGCATTTATCAGGGATTAAGGTTCACACCAAGTCAGATCACCTACTCAAAATGACTGTCTCTTGTGATAGAACCATATGGTCCAATCCCCACTTCATATGATGAGGTCATTCTGTTTTCATACACCACATATCCGCTGTCCTCCTGTGAATAGGAACAGTGTCAGCATCCAGTCCATCATAAGCAATGATGAATACCACCAGAAGCAGCTGCTCACCATCACGCTCGTGCCACATGCAGTCACAGGGAACTGGTATATTGCAAAGGAAGGTGTGGACTCCACAGGAGCACAAGGTGGGTCATTTCCACCCAGCAGACGAACCGAATCCAGACTCAGTCGAGGCAGAGTAACATCTCTAGCCACCACTACCACAAACTGACCCATCTCTAATACACTGGACAGTCACTAGAACAAGGCACAAAGAGAGCAGGTTAATTCTGAGAATCAATTTAACATGAACAGAAGACTGAGAACGCTTACCTGCCCTCGCATAGTAACACTGTCTGTTAAAGCAGCAGTTGATAGCTTCACACTCAGCACCACTGATCCCAGGTTGTCCACATTGGATCTGCTCATAATCAGCTACAGCACATTTATCAAGTGGCTCTGCCTGCACCACTGGCTTCTGCGGCTGAAACTGCTGGCTAGTTTGTTGAACTGGCCTAGTTTGTTGAGCTGGCTTCTGAAGCAGAAACTGCTGGCTAGTTTGTTGAACTGGCTTCTGAAGCTGAAACTGCTGGCTAGTTTGTTGAGGTGGCTTCTGAAGCTGAAACTGCTGGCTAGTTTGTTGAGCTGGCTTCTGAAGCTGAAACTGCTGGCTAGCTTGTTGAACTGGCTTCTGAAACTGAAACTGCTGGCTAGTTTGTTGAGCTGGCTTCTGAAGCTGAAACTGCTGGCTAGTTTGTTGAGCTGGCTTCTGAAGCTGAAACTGCTGGCTAGTTGTTGAGCTTCTGAAACTGCTGGCTAGCTGTTGACTGGCTTCTGAAGCTGAAACTGCTGGCTAGCTTGTTGAACTGGCTTCTGAAACTGAAACTGCTGGCTAGTTTGTTGAACTGGCTTCTGAAACTGCTGGCTAGCTTGTTGAACTGGCTTCTGAAACTGAAACTGCTGGCTAGCTTGTTGAACTGGCTTCTGAAACTGAAACTGCTGGCTAGTTTGTTGAACTGGCTTCTGAAGCTGAAACTGCTGGCTAGTTTGTTGAGCTGGCTTCTGAAACTGAAACTGCTGGCTAGCTTGTTGAACTGGCTTCTGAAACTGAAACTGCTGGTCAGTTTGCTGGATCATCAGGGCTTGAAGGTTCTGAGGCAGATCACTCCACTGTGGAACAGCATGACAGAACGCACAAACTGCCAAAATCTGAACCAAACACCAACTTCCAGCCATTGTTCTACAGCTAAGCACAAAGTGAAGATGCTGGCCTTTGGTCTTTTATACTCTACAGCAGGGATCTCCAACCCTGATCCTGGAGATCTTCCATCCTCCAGACTTCAGTTCCAACCCTGCTCCAACACACCTGTCTGTAATTATCAAGTAGCCCTGAACACCTTGATTAGCTAGTTCTGGTGTGTTTGACTGGGATTGGAGCTGAAATCTGCAGGACAGTAGCTCTCTAGGAGCAGGGTTGGAGACAAGTTTCAGCTAATTAAAGATAGTCCCTCCCCCTTCATTAACCCTCACGATTCTCCAGACTTGCATGAGTTGGAGCTTATGCAACTGAGTGATTCTCATTGATTCAATTATCCTTGTTACATACATTAAAACACAAACTTGAGCCTAATTCAAAATAGCATACTAGTATAAATTTCTGACATTTTGAATTCAGCCTTGGTTTTATCCTTCATTAGCTGAATCCAGCTGTTGATGTCTTGACAATTCTGGATTGTTTTATTCTTAGAAAAACATCTTGGAATGTACAGGCCTGTATCTATAGACTGACTCAGAAGAAAGTTGATGTAACATACTCATGATTATGTTGAAGCTTTGAGTAATACTTGAACCCTGTCCCAGCCATGCTCTATTCTTAAATACTGCATTATAATTAAAATACAGTCATTCATATTATAAAGTTCTTTTAAAATCTTGCACACACTGCAATATCAATATCCTTCAGTTAGAGGTGGAAAGTAACTAATTACAAATACTTTTGTTACAGTACTTGAGTACATTTTAAAAATTGTTCTACTTTCTTGAGTATAATTAAATTGTGGTACTTTTACTTGAGTAAAATAAAACTAAAGTATTCAAATTCGCTACATTTATTTTTCACCAAAAATACAAAGTACAAAAAAAAAAAAAAAAAAAAAAAAAATATGACAAAGGAGGCGCCGATGGAGAAAAAGAGCGAGCCTGTAGCTGTATCCCAAAGTTGAGTGTACGGACTTCGAAGAGCATGCCTCCGAAGTGCGTGAAGGATGCTCCGCCTTCGCAGGATTTCCTAATTGCGACACCAGAGGTTCCCGATCAGCGCTCTATTATGGCAAGCCGTTTTAGCATTTAAAACTTGGATTTGGCTATCCATAAATATAATTTCGGATAGTCACAATTGTAATTCCAGATATCTATATTGCAATTATAACTCGTTGTAATTGGAATTAAGATATCTACAATGTATTTTTGACTAGTCATAATACACATTCCAGATATCTACAATGCTACAACGACTAGTCATAATCTTCCATTGACTTCCATTGAAAAATATTTTCAGATATCTTCAAATTAGTTTTGACTAGTCGTAATCCCAATTCAAGATATCTTTAAATATGATTTGACTAGTCAAAATACAATTTAAGATATCTTTAATTCAAAAATTGTAAAGATATCCAAAATACATTTGTAGATATCTGCAATTCATGTATGACTAGTCAAATTACAGTTGTAGATATCTTGAATTGGAATTTTGACTAGGCAAATCATATTTAAGATAAATGAGTGTATATGTGTATAAATAGTGTTGTGTGTTCCACAGTTATTGTCAAGTGTTTATCAGATGGATTACCTGGGGGAAGAAACTGTTCCTGTGTCTGGTCATTCGGGTGCTCAGTGCTCTGTAGCGTCGACCAGATGGAAACAGTTCAAAGAGGAAGTGTGCTGGATGTGAGGGGTCCAGAGTGACTTTGCCAGCCCTTTTGCTCACTCTGGATAAGTACAGTTCTTGAATAGAAGGGAGGGTTGTACCAATGATTCGCTCAGCAGTCCGGACTACCCTCTGTAGTCTTCTGGGGTCAGATTTGGTAGCTGAGCTGAACCAGACAGTTACTGAAGTGCAGAGGACGGATTCAATGACGGCGGAGTAGAACTGTTTCAGCAGCTCTCGTGGTAAGTTGAATTTCCTCAGCTGGTGAAGGAAGTACAACCTCTGCTGGGCCTTTTTCATAATGGAGTCAATGTGAGTGTCCTACTTCAGGTCCTGAGAGATTGTGGTGCCCAGGAACCTGAATGACTCCACTGCAGTCACAGTGCTGTTCATGATGGTGAGTGGGGGAGTGCAGGGGGGTTTCTCCTGAAGTCCACTATCATCTCCACTGTTTTGAGCGTGTTGAGCTCCAGATTGTTAAGACTCCACCAGACAGCCAGCTCTTTAACCTCCTGTCTGTAAGCAGACTCGTCACCGTCCTGAATGAGGCCGATGATTGTGGTGTCGTCAGCAAACTTCAGGAGCTTGACAGTGGGGTCATTAGATGTGCAGTCGTTGGTGTACAGGGAAAAAAGCAGTGGGGAGAGAATGCAGCCCTGAGGAGCTCCAGTGCTGGTTATACGGGTGCTGGATGTGTATTTTCCAAAGCCTCACTAGCTGCTGCCTGTCTGTCAGGAAGCTGTTGATCCACTGACAGACTGAGTTGGGCACTGAGAGCTGAGTTAGTTTGGGCAGGAGAAGGTTTGGGATGATAGTGTTAAAGGCCGAGCTGAAGTCCACAAACAGGATCCTCACATAAGTCCCTGGTCTGTCTAGATGTTGCAGAACATAATGCAGTCCAATGTTTACTGCATCGTCCAGAGACCTGTTTGCTCTGTAGGCAAACTGAAGAGGTTCCAGTAAGGGTCCAGTAATGTCCTTCAGGTGGGCCAGCACCAGTTTTTCAAATGACTTCATGACCACAGACGTTAGAGCCACAGGCCTATAGTCATTTAGTCCTGTAATTTTGGATTTTTTTGGGATGGGGATATTGGTGGAGCGTTTGAAGCATGAAGGGACTTTGCACAGCTCCAGTGATCTGTTGAAGATCTGTGTGAAGATGGGGGCCAGCTGGTCAGCACAGGATTTCAGACAGACTTATGTAACACAGTTTGGGCCTGGTGCTTTTTTCCTTTTCTGCTTCCAGAAGACCTGGCGCACCTCCTCTTCGCTGATCTGAATTGCAGGTGTGGGGGAGAGGGGGGTTGCAGGAGGTGTGAATGGTGTGAGCGGTTGTTTGGAGAGGTGTTCAGGGCGGGTTGCAAGAGGTGTAAATGGTGTGAACGGTTGTGTGGAGAGATGTTCAGGGCAGGTGATGGGTGTTCTTTCAAACCTGCAGTAAAACTCATTCAGATTGTCAGCCAGTTGTTGATTCTCCACAGTGCTGGGGGATGGTCTCTTGCAATTGGTGATCTCCTTCAGACTTTTCCACACTGATGCTGAGTCGCTAGAAGTGAACTGAGTCCTTATTTTTTAAGAATAATTCCTCTTTGCCATTCTGGTCTTCTTTTCCAGTGTGTATTTAGCCTGTTTATACAAGACATTGTCCCTCTTCCTGTAAGCATCTTCTTTGGCCTGATGGAGCTGTCTGAGTTTTGCAGTGAACCACGGTTTGTCAATGTTGTAAGTTAGATGAGTCCTGGTAGGAATACAGATATCCTCACAGAAACTGATATAAGATGTTACAGTCTCTGTGAGCTCATCCAGATCGGTGGCAGCAGTTTCAAAAACACTCTAATCAGTGAGGTCAAAACAAGCTTGTAAATCCTGCTCTGCTTCATTAGTCCATGTTTTTACAGTCCTTAATACAGGTTTAGCTGATTTTAGTTTCTGCCTGTAGGTCAGAATAAGATGAACCAAATAGTGATCAGAGCGCCCCAAAGCTGCTCGTGGAACAGAGTGATATGTATCATTGTGGTGTAACAGTGATCCAATATATTACTGTCTCTGAAGGGGCATGTGATGTGCTGTCTGTAATTTGGCAGTTCACTTGAGAGATTTGCTTTATTAAAGTCCCTGAGAATGATTACCCTTACGAAAAAGAAGTTTATTCAAGTGTGCTATTAGTATACTTATTTTAAACTAAAAATAGGAAAGTATACTTTTAGTTTACTTTTTATGTACTTCTCAGAAATGGGCTTTATGTACTTCTAATATATATTTTTATAATGACAATTAAGTATACTTGACTTATACTTGCAAAAAGTCAAAATATACTTGAACTTTACTTAAGTATACTTAATAAAATAAATTTGAAGTATACTACTTTTTGGTAAGGGTAAAACAGAGTCCGGGTGTTGTTGTTTTGTCTCTGTGATCTGATCAGCGAGTTTCTGTAAAGCTGAGCTCACGTGCGCTTCCGGAGGGATGTATACACTCACCAGAATGAACGGGTGAAACTCCCGCAGTGAATAGAATGGCTTGCAGTTAATGAAGTGTGTTTCTAGATCTGAACAGCACATCTTCTTTAACACTGTTACATCTGTACTCCACCTTTCGTTGATGTAAAAGCATGTTCCGCCACCGCACAATTTCCCCGTTGATTCTGCATCGCAGTCCGCTCTGAACAGCTGGAAGCCCGGCAGATGGAGCACGCTGGAATGGCGTCATTTAGCCAAGTTTCCGTGAAACACAGAGCCACAGAGTGTGAGAAATCCTTATTTGTCCAGGAGAGCAGAGGGAGTTTGTCCGTTTTTTTGGGTAGAGAGCGGAGATTTGCCAATGGATGTTAGGCAATGGCGTTCGAAATCCATGTTTTCTGAGTTTCACAAGCGTGCCGGCTCTCTTCCCCCGTCTTCACTTCCTGGAGTGCGTGTTCAGTGCAGCTGCTCCGCCAACGAAAATGTCCAGCAAAACATCAGAATAGTCAAAATCTGGTAATATATCGGGAGATGTGTGGTGCCGAATGTCCAGCAATTCGTCTCTGGTGAAACTGATTGCAGGAATATAACTAAAGACAGGACAAACTAACAAAAACACAAAAACAACTGCAGAGCACATCACGGAGGCAGCAATCCTGTATCGGCGCCAGCGAGAAGAATAATTGGGTGCCAATAATTGCTTAATCCTATTGTTGACGTCTTGACAATTCTGGATTGTTTCATTCTTAGAAAAACATCTTGGAATGTACAGGCCTGTATCTATAGACTGACTCAGAAGAAAGTTGATGTAACATACTCATGATTATGTTGAAGCTTTGAGTAATACTTGAACCCTGTCCCAGCCATGCTCTATTCTTAAATACTGCATTATAATTAAAATACAGTCATTCATATTATAAAGTTCTTTTAAAATCTTGCACACACTGCAATCATTATCCTTCGGTTAGAGATGGAAAGTAACTAATTATAAATACTTTTGTTACAGTGCTTGAGTACTCTCTTGCTATAATACAATACAATATTCCACCTTGTGGGCTATTTATGGAAGCTTGTTTCCGCCACTAAATAAAGAAATTAATTAATAAAGAAATAAAGAAATTGCAACTTTTTATCTCACAGTTAAAAAAAATTATATCTCGCATTGTCTATATATCGCAATTCTGAGAAAAAAAGGCAGAATGATGGAAAGATAAAAGCTGCAAATTAGGCATACCTTCTTTTTTTTAAAGGTAGCCTATCTTTCTTTAAATAAATAAATAAATAAATAAACAAACAAACATTGTTTTCTTTGTCTAAATATATAAATACATTCAGACGAAGCAGTTTGTGATTTTCTGCCTTTATTGAACATTACACTGCATTTGGTCTGTTTTGCAACAGGATTCAGTTAAAACACACGCATACACACATGCACGCTGGAGACCTTTACCACACATGGCTGCATCCAGATTTATTTAATAATCCATGAAGCACTTCATCCAGTAGCTTTTTCTCCGTGACAACTAAAGCAGGCTTTTATTATGTTGTTAGCATTTAGCAAGGGTAGGCGGGGAGGAGCTGAGTAAATTTATTCTGACGTCACCAGGAGCATTTCGATAGGAGCAATTGCAATTCAGATATCTTAAACTAATAATGTGACTATCTGAAATTGAATTAGGATATCTCTAATTACATTGGGGGATGTATGACGCGTCTATTGAAGATATCTATAAAGTAATTACAGATATATTAAAGGGAGTTTTGACTAGTCATAAAGTATTTGAGATATTTCTAATCTGATTTCTTACTAGTGCAATTATAATTGCAGATATCTCTAATTGTCATTGTGACTAGTCGAATTATAATTATGACTATCCGTATTACAATTGTGACTATACGAAATTATATTTATGGATAGTCCAACCAAAGTTTTTAATGCAAAAACCGGCTTGCCATACACTGACAAAAGCATCCTCGCCGTCGCGAGAGTTTTTTCACACGTCAGCATGACATCAGAGCAAGTGGGAGTCACTCGGACACTTTCCTAACCGGCATTCATCTCACGGTGATCACCGGTGATCGGTTCTGCATCGATTCTCCGATTATTTTTCTGAATATTAATTACGCTGCTGACCGGACGCCGCTTAGTGACCCTTCATAGCGAAGACGTCGCCTTGAATGTTTTAAAAAAAAAATTCTCAAAATATTTTGTTGTGTTTTGCAGATATACTGAGACTTTATTTTGACTTTTTTCCCCCAGAAAAATTAAATGTTTTAATATGTTTCTACAATTTCCCGTAGTGTTGCGGTTTTAAAAAGATAATATAGACGTTTCCCTTTTTCTAAATAGTTATAGAATTTTTTTTTTTTAAGTTCTTAGTTCTTCGGTTGTCAAACTATAGTATTTTTTCGAATGATATATAGATGTAGACAGATAAAAAAAAAAATAATACAGAATCTTCACTTTTTTGTAATTTTGTATAATCATAGGTTAAATTGAATGCTTCGCAGTGATTATTAATTCATAAGACAATGTTGACGTTACGTTCTAACCTCCAATGGAAAGTCTTACGTATTGAATTGTAAGCGATCGGGAGTTGACGTCGCGCTGTTGCCATCCAATTGCGAACGCCCCGGCTCATGAATATTTATGTAGATGCCTTCGCCATAGTAGCGCGAGCCGCTCGGTTGTCAAGTGCCGTGATTCCCAGCAGCCCGGATGTAGGGATGTAGCGCGCAGTCTCCAGCATCAATAATGGAGTGTAACTTGGAACTGAATAACACATTTTTCCGTTTTGCCCTCCGCAACGTTCCCGCAGAAGCGGAGCGCGCAGGAATGTGACGCGCTTCCCGCCGCAGCAGGTGAGCGATCTTTATCCCCGTCTTTTCCCAGCAACAACCAGCCGCGCTATTGGACGGCAATTCGGGGCTTATAAGCGGCGTAACGCTTCAGAAGAGGGCTTTCAACTTCACCGCTACCCGCGGATTCCCGACCCCAGCCCGAAAACGACGCGACACGTCCAGCTGCGGCCTGAAGTGCGTCTAGCGCGTCGCTGTCCTCGGTGCGGAACGCGGGTCGGGTGCGCGCATGATGGAATTCATGAGAGTAGAAATATTTGGTGTGTGTGTTGTGTGTGTGGTGTGGCAAGCCAAGTCACCCTTTTTTTATTAGGTTTTTTAACAATACAGATTGTTCAAAGCAACTGTACAGCATTAATTAGTGGGCAGTTATTAGTGTGTGAAAATAGTGTGTCAGTAATGCAGAAGGACAATAGTAAACACTATTTTTTTTAGTTAAAGGCAGTTCATCATTGAATTTATCATTCATTCATTCAGTGATTATCATCCAGTTCAGTTAAATAGTATCTGTGCAATCAAGTCGACGATTTTCGCTGGATATGAAGTGTCCCAACTAAGCAAACCAGAGGAACCAAAAAATCCATCAGTGACAGAATGGGAGAAAAAAACCTTGGGGGGGAAAACAGTCTCAGTCGGGGGGTCAGTTCTCCTCTTGACCAGACGAAACCAGCAGTTCAATTCCAGGCTGCAGCAAAGTCAGTTTGTGCAGAGGACTCAACTGGTTCTTCTAATGATGTAGCAAGTACATCGGGTGTTATGGGAAGTGTTCCGGGTTCCAGTTGTCCAAATTTAAAGCAGCCTAAAATCCTTTAACAGATTTGAATATTAGAAATGTGTTAGTGTGTTTTGTGTGTGTGAGTGGTGTGTGTGAGAGTGAGTGTGTGGTGTGTGTGGTGTGTGTGGGGGGTGTGTGGTGTGTGGTGTGTGTGTTGTGTTGTGTGTTGTTTGTGTGTAGCAGTCACTGAAGTGTGTGTGTGTTTGTTTGTGTGAGTGTTTTTGTGGTTTTGTGTGTGTGTGTGTCTGTGTGTTTGTATGAGTGAGGGTGTGTGTGTGTGTGTTTGAAGGAGTGAGGGTGTGTGTGTGTGTGTGTGTGTGTGTGTGTGTGTGTTGTGTTGTTTTGTGTGTTTTGGTGGTTGTGTGGGGTGGGTGTGTGTGTGTGTGTGTGTTTGTGTTTGTGTGTGTGTGTGAGTGGGGTGAGGGGTGTTATTGCAGATTAGGTCAGTACTCTGCTGCAGTGTCAAGTTCTTCGGTGTCATTAATAATGGCCTGATTGGGTGTTAATCACAACAGCAAAGTTGAGTGTGCAATGTGTAAGTCTGGGCAAGCCCATAGTTGTGTGTGTTTTCATACCAGCGTTTAAAGGGCGTTTCTAACCTGATCTGACCCTACAGTGACCTGATGAGCTCAGCTTAGATTTTTGGCAAAAGTCATAACACAGTTATTTGGTCAGTTTTTGAGAATGATATTTCAAACCCTTTATCACTGGGCTTTGGAGCATGAGCATTTACTTTAACTTTTTTAATCGTGGATTTTCCTTGAATTTTGTCAATTAATTAACACCCATAATTCTATGATATTCAGGTTAGTTCAATAACATGTTGGTTTAAGTTGTGGTTTTGTTGTGCTGTTTTTGTGTAAGGCAGTGGGTGAATGAGCTCCTGTCTAGTTTAGGGCAAAACGTTTTCACCAGATGGAATGAAACTGTCATCATTCACTTTATCTGCTTCGTGCCAAACTTAAACCTTGGTGCTGTGAAATCTTACCAATGTGTGTGTTCTCAGTCAAAAATAGCACATTTTAAAAGTCGTTAACCCCTATTATCACCAAAAACTGGATTAAATCTTTTGTCAACTTATTTCTTCAGTTAGCACAGGTTTGGTTTCTTTGGGTGAACTGATTGATCGTAGGCTTTATGGAGCTGAGCTTATGCTCCTCAGTTTTGGAGAAAAGCATTTAAAGACAAGACAATAGTTAATTTGAAATGACTGTTTTTAATTTACACCATTCAGCTCAAAGGAAGTGCGAAGTGCTGCACACTGTGTGTTTTGTTTTTTTGAGTAACGGCTGATATCGTGATGTCTCCTGTGCATCAGGAGGAGTAAACAGCTCGTGTCATTAGTTTAGGAGACAATTAAAGAATGTTGAGTTCAGTGTGCTCAATGAGCAAGAGGTCACAAAACGTTCCAGAACTGTTTTTGCTGGAAATAGCAAGTGCGTCCCCTGTGATGTGCTTAGCAAAACGAAAGTCCCAACATGGAGTCCGATGTTAGAAGGTTGAGGATCCCCGTCCAAACCCAAGTAGAGTGTGCATCCATAACAGATTACAGATCACATTAGAACATATGAAGCACTGCTGGCGATGCATACTTTACGATGCAGTGCATCAAAAATTTTATTCAGTTCGTAATTGTGATTTAATGCAATACGATGCATTTGGAAAAAAAAAAAATGCTATGCAATTAAAATAGCTTGCTTTTTTTCTTGGGTTTAACAGACAGCGGGGATCGTTTCTGTGGACCTCAGGACTGCCTCGGGTTTTAGGGTTTTTTTGGAGTTTTTAATTCAACGCGCTGGTGTAAGAGACAGTTAGAGGGAGAAATCAATTACATATAAAATTGTTTTCTTTTTAAAAAAAAAAGTATAGCGCCTCTACTAATAAATTTTAAAATTTTTTTTTTAATCAATCAAATATTTGAAACGATGCATTGATCAAAATTTTACTTTTTTCAAACATAGTATTTTTTCGAATGATATATAGATGTAGACAGATAAAAAACTAATGCAGAATCTTTCACTTTTTTGTAATTTTGTATAATCATAGGTTAAATTAGATGCTTCGCATGTGATTTAATTAATTCATAAGACGAAGTATTGACCGTTACGTTCTAATCCTCCAATGGAAGGAAGTCTTACGTATTGAATTGTAAGGGATCCGGTAGTGACGTCGCGCTGTTGCCATCAATAGCGAACGCCTGGCTCATGAATATTTATGTAGATGCCTTCGCCATAGTAGCGCGAGCCGCTCGGTTGTCAAGAAGTGCCGTGATTCCCAGCAGCCCGGATGTAGCGCGCAGTCTCAGCATCAATCCCGGAGAATAACATGGCACTGACAGCCACATAACACCGTTTTTCCCCTCCGCAACGTTCCCGCAGAAGCCCGGAGCGCGCCGCTGACAGGAATGTGACGCGCTTTCCCACCGCAGCAGGTGAGCGATCTTCATCCCAGTCTTTCCTAGCAACAACCAGCCGCGCTATTGGACGCAATTCGGCGCTTATAACGCGGCGTAACGCGCTTCAGAAAGAGGGGCTGCAACTTCACCGCTCCACTGCGCGATTTCCCGACACGAGACCCGAAACGACGCGACACGTCCAGCTGCGGCCTGAAGTGCGTCTAGCGCGTCGCTGTCCTCGTGCTGAACGCGGCTCGGGTGCGCGCATGATGAATTCATGGAGAGTAGAAATTATGTGTGTGTGTGTGTGTGTGTGTGTGTGTCAAGCCAAAGTCACCTTTATTTATATATAGCGTTTTTTAACAATACCAGATTGTGTCAAAGCAACTGTACAGCATTAGTGAGTGTCAGTTAATTGGTGTGTGAAAATAGTGTGTCAGTAATGCAGAAGGACAATAGTAAACACTATTTTTTTTCAGTTAAAAGGCAGTTCATCATTGAATTCATCATTCATTCATTCAGTGATTATCATCCAGTTCAGTTTAAATAGTATCTGTGCAATCAAATTCAGGCGATATAAGCTGGATATGAAGTGTCCCCCAACTAAGCAAGCCAGAGGAACCAAACTCAATCATTGACAGAATGGAGAAAAAACCTTGGGAGAAACCAGTCTCAGTCGGGGGGTCAGTTCTCCTCTGACCAGACGAAACCAGCAGTTCAATTCCAGGCTGCAGCAAAGTCAGGTTGTGCAGAGGACTCAACTGGTTCTTCTAATGATGTAGCAAGTACATCGGGTGTTATGGGAAGTGTTCCGGGTTCGCAGTTGTCCTAATTAATGCAGCCTAAAATCCTTTAACAGATTTGAATAATTAGAAATGTGTTAGTGTGTTGATTGGTGTGTGTGAGTGTCGGTGTGTGTGTAGAGTGAGTGTGTGTGTGTGTGAGCGTGTGTGTGTAGGTGTGTGTGTGTGTGTGGTGTGTGTGTGTGTTTGTTTGGTGTGTGTGTGTAGTGTGTGTGTGTGTGTGTGTGTGTGTGTGACTCTTTGTTTGTGTGAGTGTGTGTGTGTTCTAGTGTTTTTGTTTGTGTGTGTGTGTGTGTGTGTGTGTGTGTGCGTGTGTTTGTTTGTGTGTGTGTGTGAGTGGGTGAGTGTGTTGTGCAGATGTTGGTCATGTAGCTGCTGCTGCAGAAGTCAAGTTCTTCGGTGTCATTAATAATGGCCTGATTCCGGTGGTTAATCACAACAGCAGCGGTCTGAAGGCGATGCAGATGTGTAATGTCTGGGCAGCCATAGTGTGTGTGATGTGTCATGACACAGCAGTAGAGGCTAGGACTGTTTCTACCTGATCTGACCCTACAGTGACCTGATGAGCTCAGCTTAGATTATGGCAAAAGTCATAAACACAGTTATTTTGGTCAGTATTGAGAGCATGATTATTTACAACCATTATTCACTGACTTTGGAGGCATGATGCATTTACTGAACTTTTTTTAATCGTGGATTTCCTTGAATTTTCAATGTAATTAACACTATAATTACTACATGCATATTTCAGGTTAGTTGCAATAACATGTTGGTTTTAAGTTGTGGATTCGTTAACGTGCCTGTTTGATTGTGTAAGTCAGTGCTGAATGAGCTCCTGTCTGAGTTTAGGTGCAAGCGTTTTCCACTCAGATGGTGAAACTAGTCACTCATTCACTTTATCTGCTTCTGTGCAAACTATATTAACCCTTGTGCTGCTGAAAATCCTTTACCAAAGTGGTGTTCTCAGTCAAAAATGAGCAACATTTTAAAAGTCGTTATCCCACATTATCACCAAATCTTGGATTAAATCTTTTTGTCAACTTTATTTCTTTCAGTTAGCACAGGTTTGGTTTCTTTGCTGAACTGATTGATCGTAGGCTTTATTGAGCTGAGCTTATGCTCCTCAGTTTTTGAGAAAAAGCATTTAAAGACAAGACAATAGTTTAATTTTGAAATGAAATGTTTTTAATTTTACACATTCAGCTCAAAGGAAGTAGCGTAACGTGCTGCACACTGTGTGTTTGTTGGTTTATTGAGTAGCGGCTGATATCGTGATGTCTCATGTGCATCAGAGCAGGAGTAAACAGCTCTGTGTCATTAGTTTAGAGACAATTAAAGAATCGTTAGAGTTCAGTGCTGCTCAATGAGCACAGCAGGTCACAATCGTTCCAGACTGTTTTGTGCTGGAAATAGCAGTAGCGAAATCCGCTGTGATGTGCTTTAGCAAACATCGATGTCTAACATGGAGTCCGACTGTTAGAAGGTGTGAGGATCACGTCCATCCAGAGTAGAGATGTGCATCTCATAACAGATTACAGATCACATTAGATACATATGAAGCAGCTGCTGATGCGATGCGATACTATTACTGATGCAGTGCGATCAAATTCTGATTCAGTTCGATACATTGTGATTCAATGCAATACGATGCATTGGAAAAAAAATGATGCTATGCAATTCAGATAGCTTGCTTTTTATTTCTGTGGTTCAGACAGACAGCCGTGTGGATCTGTATTCTGTGTGACTCCTCAGGACATGCCCCTCGGTCTTTGTAGTGTTGTTGTGGACGTGTCATATTCATACAGCAGCAGTGGTGATAAGAGACAGTTTAGAGAGGAGAAATCAATCTACATATAAAATATTGTTTACTTTCTAAATAATAAAAGTATAGCGCATCTACTAATAATTATATAAATTGTTTTTTAATGCAATGCAAATATGTTAGAAAGCGATGCATCATGATACAAATGCCAACTTGTATCCGATGCTTTTATGCTGATGCTGTCCATATGAGTCCATAATCCATAATAACTCTTCCTCCAGTGAAAAAGTGCGTCTCCTGTTGTCTCTCACATCAAAATCCAGACACATATTTGTTTAGAGCTGTTTAAGCGCTGCTTGATCTGTGCAGATTTCTCTCCTGATTCACACCCAGAACACTTTTTCACTGGAGGAAAGTGTTATTATAGATTATAGACTCTTATATATATTGAGTTTAAAAAAAAAAAAATGTCTTAATGCTGGATTTGTTTCGTCTTTTGTCTTCTCCAGATGTTAACTGATGGACTGGAGTGCTGTGGATTACTTGTGATGTTTTTTTTATTTTTTTGGTGTTTAATTATGGTGTGGAGTGTTGTCTGTTGAGCTTCCATTGCTGAGACACTGATGCAGTGCTACATTTCTACAAACCTGATGAAGAAACAAACTCATCCTGATCTCAGATGAACTGAGAGTGTGATGATTTACAGCCAGTTCTTACATTTTAGTGAGCTAATCATTTAAAGATGATTTTTTGATCTGAGCTCATTTTGGAGAAGTCATTAGTTTTAGTTATATCTTTGACTGGCTTGGATGTGACTGTATGATTGTCCAGTGTGTTTGAGCTGATCATCATGGGAGCATGCGCTTCAGTCCAACAGTCTGTATTGAGGTCAGTGTCTCGATCGCGTGTTTATATGGTCTCAAGCATCCAGCTGATCTGCTCACAGCTCCGTCACATCTGATTGGTCAGCAGCAGCCCCTGTCATGGCTCCTTCATCCAATCAGGACACTGCAGGAGGAGTCTCTGTGAGCTGCTCTCCATCACTTCCTGTGGACTTCAGGAAGTTCCTCTCATCGTGACACATCCAGTCTGTGAAGCATTTGATTCTTCTAGATGCTCTTGGTTTTGTTGCAGTATCTGGATTAGCTGAGTTTGATTCACAGATCAGGGAAGTGTAGGATTGTGATTCAGACTTGGAAAAGTCACTCCCAGATTTTATTAGCTTTTTTATTATTTAATTAAATTTTTATGTTTAATTTTTTGCTTTAATCTGTATCTAGTAAACACATATTTGAGATGCTGTCTCTCACACTCTCTTGAGATGCTCTTGTTTCTTGTGTCACAGTGTTTACAGCGTTTTGGCTCACTGCTGTTTCGGCTCAGAAACAACATCGTTTATACTGAGTATATCTGCTGCCTACATAAATTATTAATCACATCGGCTGATGTGTTCCACCTTCCCATTTAGTCATGACATGTGATATTAATTTCAGAACATCACAAGAGGTTTCTGAAGTGAGATGTCTCTGATCTGCCAGTGTTTCCAGTGGGACAAGCTTCCTGTGTCTCTGCGTCTCGTTTTGAGATGTTCTGTTGTGTTTTATTGTGAGGAACTCAAGAAAAGCTGCAAGGGATTGAACAGCAATGAGCAATGTTTTTATTAATTAACATTAACAAAGATTAATTCATAATGTAACAAATGCATTGCTCAATGGTTGGTTGATGTGAAGTGTCCTGCACGTAATGTATGTAATGCTCCAGCAGTGTGGGCAAAATGAATCCGTTCCCAGAGTCTGTTCATAGAAGCGCAGCTGACAGGAAGGAGTTTGAGTCCAGTGCTTGAGTTATAATGGGACGAGCAGCTCAGTAATCACGCTTTAATGCTGCTGTTTCTGTCTGTAGTTAAAGAGTGAGTAATGATCAGCTGCTGGAGATGATGTAATAAACTGCACAAATATTACTCCGAATCCTAAACACACACGCGAAACATGATAACGCATGAAGAGAAGTGCAGACGCAGATGTTTGCGCCGCGGGGTTCGTGAGTTGTCAGACACGTGCACAATGATTTATGAGTGTTTGAACATCTGCAGGAGTTTATTTGTTGTTGTGATGCTCTTGAAGTCACATCGGGACAGCAGATTAAATAGTTCAGTCGTTTTCACATTTACACTTGTTGTTGTTCTGTACTGTACGGCAGTTAGCAGCTGTTGCTGCTCAAGTTGTTTTTAAGAGTGCTGTATGTGATTGTTTTGACTGCTAAAGCATTAAAGACTGTAATATGTTTGCAGATAGGACAAGCAGGAAAGTTCACACACTTCTTTCTATGAGAAACAATGCTACAGTCAGTTATGTGTGTTCTGTATCAGAGTGTCTGTATGTTTTGGTCAAGCGGCAACCTCCCGGTCTCTCGTGAAACAAACACGGAAGCGAATAAAACTGCAATTCATTGACTGGCCCCTAACTTTACAGCAGAAAGGGGTTACAGCCTGGTACAAAAAAGTGGTTTTGGTCTATATAGATAATTTTGCCCTTCATGACATGCCCTTAATTTAAATTTTATTAAGCCTTAAAGTACTGCATAATTAAGGGCGTGGCCACTTTGAGTGACAGGTGGATTGCTGCTGCTGTCCCCCCCGGGTTACCGGTTGGCGGAAAAAGCTGCAGTGAATTGCAGCTGTGGAAGCCAGTCAACGTACTGGTCAGAGATCATAGATTCTACTTGACCTAAAAAGCCTCGTCATCCATTTAAAAGCTGTATAAAAGGTGGATAAATCAAACTCAATGACTTCTAGTGTAAGACTGGTTGCCTTCTGTTGTCAGTTGTACTCATTCCTGTTGCCTTTCCTCACATGAGACTGAGTCTGAGGAGGAGCAGGAGAAAGGATTCTCTTCAGTATTATGCATCTGGACTGCAGTACACATTTCAACCACTATGCGTCAGTATTACATACTGTACCTTTAGTCATTGTTTAATTAAAAACAGTAGTGATGCCCTGAAATGAAAAAGAACCAAAAATAATTAATTCAGTTAATCAAAGTTATTTAATAATCAACACTAAAGCTACAAACTTGTTTCAGCCTGAAACTGTGTGTCTGTGTGTGTGTGTGTGTGTGTGTGTGTGTGTGTGTGTGTGTGTGTGTGTGTGTGTGTGTGTGTGTGTGTGTGTGTGTGTGTGTGTGTGTGAGTGTGTACCTACTTAACCATATTTTGGGAACAAATTCGTACCCAAAAGTGAGCTAAACCTGACAAAATGTCCTCATTTGTAAAACTGGTATAAAAATAAAGTAAACAAAGTTTAATTTTAAACTGTAAAAATGCAGAACGTTTCCTGTAAGGGGTAGGGTTAGGTGTAGGGTTGGTGTAGGGAAATAGAATATACAGTGTGTGTGTGAGACAGAGAGTGTGCGTGGTGAGTGTGTGTAGTGGTCCTGTGTGTGTGTTTACAGTGAGTGTGTGTCGTGTATCTTATACAGTGCAGTTTGTCGATCTTAAATGGTAATTGTGCATAACAAGGTGTCAACCATGTCGGTACGCAAAACACACTCTCTGAACTAATTTACAAAATAATTTACATTTCTTATTTTGGTCGTGCATGCGGACCTGCGGACCACTTATGTGCACCCCTGAGTATGTAGGCCAAACACTGTGAGTGAACGAGTGTTGACGCGCTGCACTCCGGGCGAGTTACCCACAGCAGATGGGTTATATTCAATTAAACTGTGGCAAAAATAGCTGAATGCTGTGTGAAGGAGCAGAAGAGCAGATACTGAGAGTGATTACACACTGATGATGATGATGATGATGAAAGAGACAGGAAAGGATCTTCAGTAAACCACACGTGTCCTGATCAATGTGATGTCCAACTGATGGGAGCTGCTGCAGGGGCTGATGGGATTATTTACCCATAAACCCCCACCGCATGCCAAGGTTTAAATGAAGTCGTGTTCTTCTGCTGGTAACAGACGTCAGCTTGAGTTTTTGCGATATTACAAGTCCGTCAGCTTCTCCTATGAAATATAATCCATTTTCATAGCATTTCCCCCTCAACTCCATTTGTATTGTTAGTCATCTTAATGTGGTTTTTTTCCCAACTTTAATTATTTTTTTTTTATTTTTTAACACTTTGGATGGTAAGTCAAATGTAGCTCAGTACAGTTAAATCAAAACCTGGTATGGACTAGTTTCTGTGAATATTAACCTGCAAAAAATACAATTTAAACATGAATCCTGTGTGTTCTGCGTGTGAATGAATGGCGCAAACGCACGGTTTTGTTGGCACACATGCTGCTTTTCAGCGTCTGAGTACATAAACACATAAAACATAATGCTCTGAGAGTCCACTTCATGAGCATTTTTACCATGTATTTTGATCTGGGTGTGTGTAAAGCTGGATTTCTGCTTAGTTCATCAAGAAATCATCATATACTTTCATCAAATCTCTGAGTTTCTTTCTTCTGTGGAACAAAATATTTTGAAGAACATTAGAAGAACTGAACAATATTGGACCCATTGACTTTTCTTAAAATGTCTTCTTTGGTGTTTCCGGTCTGAATGACATGAGCGAGAGTAAATGACTCAGTGAATAGCTTTATTCTGTTCTATTTAATTGTGCTACTGGTTGTAATTGGTACAGTATATTTGTTTCTGATTACTTGTCTTTAACAGGGTTTGGACTTAATATTAGTTAGGCTAGTAGTTTTTGCTGGGGGCTATCGAAATTGGAATTGAGAATTGTGTGAAATTTTACCAGAATTTGAAATGTTGGTGTCATAAGTGTATTTATTAGAATACAAGGTTACATGGGTCAAAACCCATAACTAACAAATTAACTATTTATATATTTTAGGGGTGTAACAGTGCATGTATTCATACAGAAAATTTAGTTTAAAACCTGAAATAAAGATGAATGAACATCTCACGTAATCGCTCAGTCAGTGTTTCAACCGCGGGAAAATCGTTATTAAATCGGCGTGTGAACAAAACGTCACGCAGCACTTCATTTCCCTCAGGAGGTCATCAGTGTCTACAGCTCGTTATTTGCTGGAGATATGAAGTCAAATATTAGACTTTACTTCATATTTACTTTAACTGTTAGTCATGTCTTCATTATTTAATGTGTATGTTTAAATAAATATTTTATGAAACAAGTTATAACTGTAAATTATTATATTTCAAAAACAATAACAATTTTTATTTGTTTTATATTTGTCATTTTTTTTTTTTTATTTGTTTAAAAACAATTATGTTATATAGATTTATTTGATTATTTATTTATCTATTTTCTTCATATCATTGCAATATATATATATATATCTTACTTAGTATTTTTGTCTTGTTTTCTAGTATAATGACATAATATTCTTGAATGAAGATGCATTTACTTTACAAGTAAAATTATTTAAGATATTAAAGGGATAGTTCACCCAAAAATGAAAATTATGTCATTAATGACTCACCCTCATGTCGTTTCAAAACCGTGAGACCTCCGTTCATCTTCGGAACACAGTATAAGATATTTTAGATTTAGTCCGAGAGCTTTCTGTCCCTCCATTGAGAATGTATGTACGGTATACTGTCCACGTCCAGAAAGGTAATAAAAACATCTTCAAAGTAGTCCATGTGACATCAGAGGGTCCGTTAGAATTTTTTGAAGCATCGAAAATACAGGTTTTTGGTCCAAAAATATCAAAAACTACGACTTTATTCAGCATTGACTTCTCTCCCAGGTCTGTTATGAGCGCGTTCACAGCACATCCGGTTCGCGAACGAATCACATCGATTTAACCGGATCTTCTTGAACCAGTTCACCCAATCGAACTGAATCGTTTGAAACGGTTCGCGTCAACAATAAGCATTAATCCACCAATGACTTAAGCTGTTAACTTTTTTTAACATGGCTGACACTCCCTCTGAATTCAAATAAACCAATATCCCGGAGTAATTCATTTACTCAACAGTACACTGACTGTACCGAGCCAGATAACTAACGAAACATTGACTCGTTCTCGAGTCAAGAACCTGTTGCCGCGGTTGCATCGGTTTTTCGGATCACCGGTAGTGATGGGAAGTTCTGTTCTTCTCCGCGAACCCGGTTCTTTCGGACAGTTTGATTCAATAAACCGGTTGCCGAAAACGGTTCACCAGGTTATTTTGCACTCGACGTAATGACTTCATTGGCGATGATTGCCCTTGATTCAAGCCTTCGGTTTACCCGCGCTCATAACATTAGCACAGAATCAGTTCAGAATCAATCATTAAAGAACGAGTTCAGTTCAGACGCGCTGTGTGTCAGTCTGAATCACGCATGCGCAGTATCATCAGCTCCTCGGTTCTCGAATCGCACGCGTCCGACAGAAACGGTTCTTGATTCGAGAACGAGTCAATGTTTCGTTCGTTATCTGGCTCGGTTCAGTCAGTGTACTGCTTGAGTAAATGAATAACACCGGGATATTGGTTTATTTGAACTCAGAGGGAGTCAGTGTCAGCCATGTTAAAAAAGTTAACAGCTTAAGTCAGTGGTGGATTGATGCTTATTGTTGACGACGCGAACCGTTTCAAACGATTCAGTTCGATTTGGTGAACTGGTTCAAAGAAGAATCCGGTTACATCGAGTGATTCGTTCGCGAACCGGATGTGCTCAGTGAACGCGTTACATCATAACAGACCTGGGAGAGAAGTCAATGCTGAATAAAGTCGTAGTTTTTTTGATTCTTTTGGACCAAAATGTATTTTCGATGCTTCAGTAAATTCTAACGGACCCTCTGATGTCACATGGACTACTTTGAAGATGTTTTTATTACCTTTCTGGAGGTGGACAGTATACCGTACATACATTCTCAATGGAGGGACAGAAAGCTCTCGGACTAAATCTAAAATATATTATACTGTGTTCCGAAGATGAACGGAGGTCTCACGGGTTTGGAACGACATGAGGGTGAGTCATTAATGACATAATTTTGATTTTTGGGTGAACTATCCCTTTAAGTCTTGTTTTCTAAATAAAAAAAAAAGTTAGTTTTTGCTTAAAAATATCTGCCAATAAGGTAAGAAAAATAAACATAATTCAAAGCTAAACAAGATTATTTTTCTTGCCCCATTGGCAGATATTTTTGCTTAAAACAAGACAAACTAAATTTTGATATTTGATATTGATATTATATTTTAATATATAGTATAATATATACATCACATTTGCATTTACATTTATCAGACCCTTTTATCCAAAGTGACTTACAGTGCATTCAGGCTATACAATTTCTTTACATATCATATATATTGATGTATATTATATTTTATATTGTTTTACAGAAAACAAGGCATAATATCCTAAGTCATTTTACTTGTACAGTAAATTCATCTTGATTCAAGAATTTTTAGATATTTATACTAGAAAACATGACACAAATACTAAGATAATAATGTTTTGCAGTGTATTTGTATTTGTTATTTATTAATTGATTTGGTGAATATCTTGGCAGGGCAGACACAGATGTGCCTCTGCTCTCAGATGTCTGTGGTGTGGAATGTGACGTGTTTGTGAGCTGCTGTAAATAGCCGTGTTCTGCGAGCAGGAAGCTGGTGAAGGTCCAGGACCTGTGTTTGCACAGACAGATGATCTGCAACAGCTCCAGACGCTCAGATTCACCTTCAGAGTCACTGAGTCCTTCGTTAGATTGATTCCTGAATGGAGCTTCACTGCATTGATCTGTTTGTTGAGCAACATGTCAACTTCTGATTCCACCAATCACGTGATTTTTGGGGCGGGACTATCTGTCTGACTGACCAGTGACAGAGTATTTGATAGACGGTCTTTATTTGTCCAGTTTGTTTTTGGTGACAGACACACAGAAGTGACACATTCAATGTTTAAAGCAGTAAATCTGGCTGGTTCTGTGGTCTGTGAACGAGTCCTCATTTGTGACCACAAAACCAGTCTTAAGGGTCAATTTTGTGAAATTGAGATTTATAGATTATCTGAAGCTGAATAAATAATCTCTCCATTGATGTATGGTTTGTTAGGAGGACAATATTTGTCTGAGATACAACTATTTGAAAATCTGGGAATCTGAGGGAGCAAAAAAAAATACTAAATATTGAGAAAATCATCTTTAAAGTTGTTCAAATGAAGTTCTTATCAATGCATATTACTAATCAAAAATTAAGTTTTGATATATTTACGGTAGGAAATTTACTAAATATCTTCATGGAACATGATCTTATCTTAATATCCTAATGATTTTTGTCATAAAAGAGAAATGTATAATTATGACTCATACAATGTATTGTTGTCTATTGCTACAAATACACCTGTGCTGCTGATGACTGCTTCTGTGCTGCAGGGACACATTTCTCTGGGATGATCTGTTCTTATGAAGCACTATTAATATAATTCATCGGTCTGACTGTAAGCCCAGTTTGGGTCTCACTCATATAAAATTCATCTTTTCTTTGTCACTGATGAGTCTCATCCAGTCAGATTTCAGAGTCTGTTCAAAATCTGTTTGGAATCGGGAACTATCTGACCTTAATTTATCTGTCGACTGGGAGAAGTGTGGTCTAACCTCAGTTTAATCTCTACAAACTTGGCTCATCGTCTCATAAAAAGAAAATAATACTGAACTGGTGTACACCACACATGTGGGAAAACATATTGGATCCATAGTCTTCTTAAAATAGTGATCTGTGAATGTACAACAGCACAAATTAATAAGGCCAAACCTAGCACTATTGAAAGGATGTTATGATGTTATTTGTTTATGTAAAAACTGATCACAAAAATGATTTCAGAGTCAGAGTGGTCTGTTTAATATTAATGATGTTGCTCTCAGCTGATTGGAGGAGCAGTGATCATCAGATAATGATGGTGATTGTATCTTCAGTCCTGATGATCTGTAGTTTGTGTCGAGCTGTGATTGATGTGAAGGAGCCTGGGAGCTCTCTCTAGTCTTTGTAATCCCATTTTAAGGCTGTCTGCCCTGATCTGGGTCACGGGTTTGATCTGGGTTACCCCTTCACGAGCCGCCCGCCGGCCCATAATCCCTCAGTCCCCGCAGACTCTGATCACGCCTCGACAGAGCTTTCTCTTTCATAGCTCCGGACAGACCTTTCTACTAAAGAAATAAGAATTATAATTAATAATTATGAATAATATAATAATACAAATATTCGGACAGACTTTTTGGGGGGGGGGGGGGGTGTTTTATGATTTACATTTTTTTTTTCACCTGCTTAAAACACATTTTCCAAACTTTGCCTCTTTTTTCCAAACTTTACACACAAATCCAAGAATCGCACACATAATGCTCTCATCTCTTGCAAAACGAAGAGCTGCATTCAAAATATAACAAACACATCTCAAAAGCACACATTTGCAAAATTGCAAAGATTTTTGGGTGTTACATTGAAAACTGTGTGTTGTGTTTTACAAACAGTGTTTTATGAAATTCAAAACTGAGTCAAAGGCTCAGAATTAGTGTCTGGTTTTGTAGATTTGGTGTGTGCTTCTGCTGTTTGAGTGTCAGCTCTCAGAAACTGTGTGACAAGGAAAGATTCTGTGTGTCAGCAGTTAAAAAAAAGGTGTAATACAAGTTTATTAACTGTAATAATTAAAGTATGTCTGTAAGTATGTTTTATATATTTAGATAATTTGTCACTGATGATTCAAACGTGAGTTTTGAGCAGTGTAGAGTACAGCTTGTAGTTTGATGTTTCTCTGATCACAGATGCAGACATGGTTTTATGTTTACACAGCGTGATACGCAACACACACGTAACAACACAGTATAAGTCATTATAATCAGTAATCATGTCCCCACTGGATGCTACAAATGGATCACAGTATGTGAGGGGTGTAACATTTCCGTCACACGCTTGAGGCATTCGGCCAATCACAACACACAGTATAGCTGTGTTTCAGAAGGCGGGGCACAGAGGAGAAACAATAATGTACAGTATGTGGAAAATAATGTGTTTTTAACTTTAAACCACATAAACACATTTCATTACACCAAATAATGTTCTTTTTAGCAAAATCATATGACCCCTTTAATACAACTTATATTCAGTGTTTAATTCTGAAGTTTAATGCAGACTGTCAGGACAAGCCTTCATGCAAAATAGAAACACTTTTTAACATTTACAGATAAGGATATAACCGTAAAATGAAAGTTTTGCTCTAGGGCTGCACGATTCTGGATAAATTGAGAATCACGATTTTTTTGGTCTCAAATAGAGATCACAATTCTGAACTAAATAAAATAATGTGTGACAAAATATTATTGCTGCAGTCTATTTAAAAGTGTCTAATTAATTTGAGTGAATTATTAAACATTTTAATATACACTACCAGTCCAAAAGTTTTTGAACAGTAAGAATTTTTATGTTTTTTAAATAATTCTCTTCCTTCCACCAAGGATCCTTTAAATTGATCAAAAATGACAATAAAGACATTTATAACAAAAGGATTTCTATTTCACAAAAATTTTGTTCTTCTGAACTTTCTATCAAAGAAACCTGAAAAAAGTCTCAACTGTGTTCAACATTGATAATAATCAGAAATGTTTCTTGAGCAGCAAATCATCATATTAGAATGATTTCTGAAGATCATGTGACACTGAAGACTGGAGTAATGATGCTGAAAATACAGCTGCGCATCACAGAAATACATTACACTTTAACAGAGATTCACATAGAAAACAGTTATTTTAAATTGTAAAAATATTATAAAATTTTACTGTTTTTGCTGTACTTTGGACCAAATAAATGCAGGCTTGGGGAGCAGAAGAGGCTTTACACATCTTACGGTTCAAACAGCTTGGATCACGCAGCTTTCCTGAAGCAGCTCACTCTGTTTCCTCCACTATTAGATAAGAAAAACATGATCCAGTGTGTAAGTTGGTACGACTGGCGGAATTTTTCCATATAATCGATAATGACATTTGTTGGCGACGATTTGCATTATTGATTTTATTGATCAGTTGTTGCAGGGTGTGTATCAGTGTCCAAATGAAACAGAAACTCATTGTCGTTGCTTTAGTAGATGTCTCTCTCAGCTGCAGTGCATCATGGGTAATCTCCCGTACGTCTCACTGCACACACAGTTAAGCGGGTCCAGATCTGACACTTCAGAGGCGTAACAGTTCGAGATGAACATGAGGGAAACTCACGCTGGTTATTAATAGATTCAGAGCTGTAAGTGCTGCTGAAAGGCCTTCTGGGATATCTGTGGAGTTTCTATTAGACAGAAAAATCATCCACTGATGCAGAAATATCCCAGCAATCCACACGCATTCATACACACACACACACATATATACACACATTTGATTATTTTATTTGGAATGACAAATACTGATTAAAACAACACAGCATCCAAATATTCACAAAGAGCCTATTATGTTTCACCTGACAATACAGACAATGTAATAGTCACAACCACATTAATAAGTAGATTATGGATAAAGTTGACATCGTCTTCTCCAGACATGCAGACTGCCTATGATTGCTGACACAGAACAATATCTGGCTGTTTGCTTAGAGGTCTTTTTACTCAGTCCAGCAATCTGCAAGCCTCTGACACATAATCTGTGCACATGTCCCAAGCTACCAAAAATAAGAATAATCAGTTTGATCCTGTAACCACACACTGCCAAAGCATTGGTTAATGACTGATACTTCAACATTTTCTCAGAAAAAAGTCCATGTAAAGATCAAAACAACAGCCCACTTCCAGAATCAGAATGTTCTTAGAAAGTTCATCGATGACTACGATGTCTGGAGTGTTTGGGTATTCCCTGAGAACACTTCTAAGAGAGTTTATATTATTATCATTCAGGTTTAAAAACCAGCTAGTTTTAACGGTTTTGTTTGTATGTATTGCACTTTGTCCAGATTCTTTGCGCAGTTCTTGAGCTGTTATGTTTACGATGCGATCATGACGCGCAATGTAAAGTCCTTTAAACGCGGGGCATCCGTTCAGTATGTGCGCTGTGGATTCCATTACCTTATCGCTGTGTAGTAAACAGAATGGTTCATGATGTTTTGGGAACCACAAAGAGAGGTTGTATTTAGTCGGGAGAGTTTGCAGCCGAGCTTTAATAACAAATTTTAGGATATCTTCGTTAACGGCTGAATTTTGTAACGCCGACACACACACACACACACACACACACACACACACACACACACACACACACACACACACACACACACACACACTCATACCCTCACTCACTCAATTACACACACACAGCTGACAGTGCAGATGCCACACTGGCAGTTTGAGTGTGTGTGTGTATATATATATATATATATGTTTCAATCATGTCAACTCTTTGAAGATTTTAGCATGTAATGGTTAGGACAATGTTAATGTATTTGGTCTTGGCGTAATAGATCTGCTGCACTGCTGCTCTTGGTTATTGCTGTAGTTGTAGATTATTGCTGCTTGTGTGTGAGTGTGTGTGTGAGAGAGAGAGTGAGTCAGTGTGTGTGTGAGAGAGAGAGAGTGAGTCAGTGTGTGTGTGTGTGTGTGTGTGTGTGTGTGTGTGTGTGTGTGTGTGTGTGTGTGTGTGTGAGAGAGAGTGAGTCTGATTGTGTGTGTGAGAGAGAGAGTGAGTCTGATTGTGTGTGTTGTGTGTGTGTTTGTTTTTGTGTGTGTGTTTGCGTGTGTGTTTGCGTGTGTGTGTGAGGTGTGTGTGTAGTTCAGTGTGTGTGGTGTGTGTGCGTGTGTGTGTGAGAGAAAGACAGTGAGTCAGTGTGTGTGTGTGTGTGTGTGTGTGTGTGGTCAGTGTGTGTGTGTGTGTGTGTGTCTGAGAGTGAGTCAGTGTGTGTGTGTGTGCAGGGCCTGCCCAGGCTCTGTTGGTGCCATAGATTTTAGATTTCCGCCCCCCCACCCCCCACTAAAAAAATTCTGAAAATGCAAAACTTTACCATAACATAACAAAAGAATTAGAAATAGCATATTTTACCCATAAATAAAAAAATGATACGCTTAATTAAAAATAAAACTCCAATGTGGAGTTTTGTACTCCAGCATGTTGCCCACCCAGTGCCTGTCCTAGACTGCTGGGGGCTCTACGCATGGTAAAGAATGAATGAATGAAACACATTTGTCGGTGTTTCACTCCATCTCAGATCGCTCTCGCAGAAAGCTCTTGAGAAACAGTGTCACTTCTGCAGCTCAGTACGCTTTCAACTTATTTTTATTTATTTTTTTTTTGAGTAAGACTGTGCGACATTCACGCTACATGATTTGACTGATTTTTACATAGAAAGGGTGACAGCACACTGCATTAAAAGAAATGTTATTCATGTTTTCATAACCCCTGGCCAAATTCAAAAACAAAACTTAAATTAAATCATCTTTGAGAGCGAGGGGCCCCCTGGTGTTTCGGGGGCCCTACGCAGCTTGCGTGTGGGCTGAACAGTTTGGGATCCCCTGGTCTAACAGACAACAAAGGCAACAAAATAAAGGCCACATTTTGTAATTTATTTATACATGTTAGCCAGCTAGCTAGCTAGTTAGTCTAATTAGCATACCCATACCTTTCATTTCAGTTTTGTGCATAGAGTGGAAAACAACATACCTTAATTATTTCACTGAATGCTAGATTGTAGTCCTAGTCATGGTCTTTTTCAAAAGACAATTATTAATTTAACTGATATTAAATTAAAACATTCCACAGTGTCAGTGTTGCCAGCTAAGATGTTTTAAAAAGACTATTTCAAAATACTACATAAACATCACGGGCAAATATACAGTCCTTAACTTGTGATTTTTACCTCTTTATTTATATTTTTCTGCTCTTCTTTGCACCGCGTCCTGCCTTGTGCCCCTGAGAACTTTCTTTTTTTGCTCATTTTTTAGAAATGATACATTAAGAGCACATAAATGGCAAAACTACAGTATTTTAACTGCGTAGGCCATGCATAATTAATGCATGATGATGTATTATAATTACGTCATGACGCAGAAAGTGTTTAAATTAGTCCCACATGACATGTTGTCAAATGATTTTTCTTTGATGTCACTTTTATTTTATTCTAACATTATTTTAATCAGTTCGATGATCGATCAGTAATAAAATTGTTAACTTTCAGAAATTATTTAGCTTAATACAAGAGTGTAGGAGCGCACAATGGTCACAAGAGGGCGCACTTCCGACCAAAAAAAAACAAAAACACAAAACCCTTCCTTGCAGCACTCCCCAGTAATTTTGCGCCTTAGGCAGCTGCCTGTGTCACCTATGCCACGGGCCGGCCCTGTGTGTGTGTGTGTGTGTGAGTGAGTGAGTGTGTGTGTGTGTGTGTGTGTGTGAGTGAGTGTGTGTGAAAGAGACTCTATCGTTCTCCTGAATCATGAGTATAAATAAAGAACTAGACACAGATCAATTATAAACGCTGCTGGAACATGAAGAACAAACATTATTAAAAATATATTTGTCTAAACTGTGTGAGATTATTTTGATGTAAACTATGGTGTGTTTTCTGGAATCAGTGAGGTGTTTGTTTGATGGCGGTCGTGTCTGTGGTGTTTCAGGATGTTTGGGAAGAAGAAGAAGCGTCTGGAGATCTCGGCTCCGTCTAACTTCGAGCAGCGCGTCCACACCGGCTTCGACCCGCAGCAGCAGAAGTTCACCGGCCTGCCGCAGCAATGGCAGAGTCTGCTGGCCGACACGGCCAACCGGCCCAAGCCCATGGTGGACCCTCCTACATCACGCCCAATGAAGGTACTTCCTGTTCCTGCGGCTCACTTCCTGTGCCGGCTGCTCTCGTCCTCCCACACTGGTTTGTTTCTTTAGTTTAATCACTGATGATTATCACAGAAAATGAGCCCTGCTCTAAAACCCCAGATATAAATCACAAAGCAGTGCACATGCTTCACGGAGGAACCAATCCCAGAATGCACTGCAGCAAGCTCAGTACAAACAAAAAAAGACGGCTAACCTGATTGAAATCAAGTTTAGTTTCTTGTGTAGAGTTGCTGTTAATGTTGAATTCAGACCAGGGCTGCAAGGGAAACATTCAGAGAAAAACTGTAAAAACACATCAAAATTGATAAATATGTATAAATGTGATTAAAATAAATAAAACAAAAACATTCATATGTGATTAAAATAAATAAAACAAAAACATTAAAATGTGATTAAAATAAATACAGTTAAATGTGATTAAACGAAATAAACTAATTTATCAGTCAAAGGGAGATTTTAAATAAAACGTGATTCAAATAAATAAAAAAAGAGATTTAAAATAAATGATAAAAAATGTGATTCAAATAAATAGCTAAATAAAATTACATTTAAAATAAATAAAAATTTGGTTAAATAAATGAGACGATACAGTGAAAATAAAAAAAATAATAAAAATGAGATTTTAAACAAACCAAATAAGACAAAAACATTAATTGTAAAAAAATAAATAAATAGATTTAAATTAAGTAAATCATTAGATTTAAATAGTATTGTATTAAATTTTTAGTTTAATGTTAATTTATTAAAGGTGATTACGATATATAAATGGAAATAACTAAATAAATAATACATCTAACAATGCAGTAGTATAATGAGCAGGAAAAACAATTTTAATTTCTTCATAGAAACTCAGTTTTTCTAAATAATATTTTGACGTATATCAGTTTTTCACAGTATAAAAGCTATAGCTGTAAATTGTAGGATGTTTGGGGTTCTGTGGCGTGTAAATGATTGAATCAGCCGGAGACCAGAGCTGCTGAACAGAGCCGTGTTACTGCTGCTTAACCAGCACTAACCAGCACTAACTAGCACTAACTAGCACTAACCAGCACTAACCAGCACTAACCAGCACTAACCAGCACTAACCAGCACTAACCAGCACTAACTAGCACTAACCAGCACTAACCAGCACTAACCAGCACTAACCAGCACTAACCAGTACTAACCAGCACTAACTAGCATGAACCAGCACTAACCAGAACTAACTAGCACTAACAGTAAATAACTAGCACTAACCAGCACTAACCAGCACTAACCAGCACTAACCAGCACTAACCAGTACTAACCAGCACTAACTAGCATGAACCAGCACTAACCAGAACTAACCAGCACTAACCAGCACTAACTAGCACTGACCAGCACTAACCAGCACTGACCAGTACTAACCAGCACTAACTAGCATGAACCAGCACTAACCAGAACTAACCAGCACTAACTAGCACTAACCAGGGCTCTGCTCAGCAGGATCTTCTGTGATGTGATGATGTGTGTGTGTTGGGGTTAAAGGCGCTCTGCTGTCCTGTCCTCGTCTCCTGTCTGCGTCCAGTGTCTCTGCAGACCATCATCAGTAGTTATCACAGTCAGAGATAATAACATCCGTTCTGTAGCAAGTCTGATGGCAGTCACGGGTTTGAGTCCCAGAACACACACGTCAATATTACACTGGTCTCAGCTTTATGGTTCTAATTTAGACAAAATTCTCCCAGAAATCAAGCATCTGTCATCATTCGCTCACCATCATGTCTTCGTGTGCTGAACTGAAGGAGAATCTAAAGGTCACCATGACTGTCAAAGTCTGTGAAGAAGAAAATAAATAAATCATAACGCTCTGTATAAGTACCGTGGAGGTCGTTCATAAGGTCTGTGTTTTTTATATTTTTTTGTTGTGTTTTTGTTGTTTTTTATGCTTTTTGGATCTGGGGTGTTGTTATCGATGAGCTGTTGATGTGAAGATTCATCAGATTCAGTTCAGCATGTGACTTTGGAGCAACATGAAGAGAAAATAATGAAGCTGAAGATACCTTTCATTTTTCCCAAAATTCCATTTTATTTTTTAAACGTTATGTTTTATTTTTTTCCCCAAATGTTTTTATTTTTAACCTAATAATTTTTTTTTTTTTTTACCAAATTCAATTATTTATTTTTTTTACAAATTCTGTTTTATTTATCCTCAAATTATTATTTTTTTTAACAAGTTCTGTTCTAATTTTCCCCTCAATTTTTTAATCTAATACCATTTTATCTTTCTTTTTTACCATATTCTATTTTTTTACTAAATTTTTTTCCCCCAAATTCTTTTTTATTTTTAACCAAATTCTGTTTTATTGTTTCCCCAAATACCATCCATCCATCCATCAATTCATTCATTAATTTATTTATTAAAATTATTATTTATTTATTTTTTATACCAAATTCCATTTTTTTCCATTTAAATTTTTCTGGATTCCATTTTTTATTTTTCCAGATTCAGATTTTTTATAATGAAAAAGCATGTTTAATTTATTGAAATCTTGAACATATACAATTTAACAACAGTTTAGCAAGTAAAAAATAATAATAATAATAATAATTTCAGTGTAATTCCATTTCAAGTGTGATTAGTGTGGTGAAGGCACTGGACGCAGGAGGCCTCGGCGCAGCAGGAGATATCTCTGAAGAGGGATACACAGATATTAATTCTCTTGCTCTCTTCACAGATATCTCCCAAGAAAGTCCGGTTGGCAGAATCGCCGTTGCGAAAAGTATGCCCTCTATCCTTGCTTCTCTCTCTCTCTGTCCCTCTCTCTCTCTCTCTCTCTCTCATCTCGTTTCTTTTCTCCTTCCTCTCTTTTGGTCTTTATTTTGTGCTCTTCATCGGCCACATGCACTTCTGCTCATAAGTGTATGACATACACTACCAGTCAAAAGTCTTTGAACAGTAAGACCTTTAATGTTTTTTAAAGAAGTCTCTTCTGCTCACCAAGCCTGCATTTATTTGATTCAATATACAGCCAAAGCAGTAAAATTTGGAAATATTTTTACTATTTAAAACAGCTGTTTTCTGCTTGAATATATTTTAAAATGTAATATATTTCTGTGATTTCAAAGCTGAATTTTCAGCATAATTACTCCAGTCACATGATCCCTCAGAAATCATTCTAATATTCTGCGGTGTTTGGGGCCGAATGCATGAGAGACGCTGTAGATGCAGAAGTGCATGATCCCAGGATGGACAGATGAGTGTGGAGCCGATCCGATCCGATTCATAAACCCTTTATGAATGCTGCGTGACGTCATATGGCTCGATCGGAGTCGTTTCCATCTGCTGGCATGAATCATAACATCTGTGCTGAAGTGTTAATGCTGCATGTGTTAATATAACATACATGTGACACCAGACTGATGAAGATCTGAGAAGATATTCTTTAATGCCGTTTATTATTTTGATGAAATATGATCAGGATGTGTTTCTGTCATTAGATTCAGATACAATACTTGATTTTTTTATTCTGACATTGTCAGCATGTAAGACGATCGAACTGCACTGAAAACAATTCATTTAAAGTTAAATTACACCAGAAGTGTTTTAAGTCCAGACGTTTTCATGGTCAGTTTAGAGCTTTTTTGTCTGTTGTCTCTTCTTGCAGTCTAGTGGAAACTACAGGAAACATCCCAAATCTACATTGAAGTGTTTATTTTATTGCACATTATCTATTTGCATCTGTAGATTTCAATCAAATGTTTTTGAGATGTATTTAGATTATCTTTGTTTTTCCCGAACTGTCATACCGGTGTCATGCAGTAGGAGGCAGAATGCGCCTTTAAAGTGATAGTTCACCCAAAAAAATTTGATGTTTATCTGCTTACCTCCAGGGCATCCAAGATGTAGATGACTTTGTTTCTTCAGTAGAACACAAATTATGATTTTTAGTCTCTCAGCAATACAGTGCTTGGCAATGGTAACATAATCTATGACAGTAAAAAAAACATGCACAGACAAATCCAAATCAAACCCTGCGGCTCGTGTCTTGACTCGGACTTGACTGACACACTGCAATGCTTTCTAACCATATTTCCACTTTATGTTCCAATTATTCTGCTTATTGTACATATAAAATACAATAAGTTTATATCAGTGGTCGTGTATTCATAATTGTGACCACAAAGCTTGTTTACGATGTCTACCATTGAAACACACAGTGTGTGCATATATATACATAAAGAGAGTGTATCTTGCATACATAAACATACATCATACATATATTTTTGTTGCTCTCTGCACAACTCTGTACACATTGGATTGATTTGAATAACTTCAACATACATGGCTGTGGTTGCCAGATTTCAGTTTTAATCCCCCAATCAAGAGCTTTTTTCTGGCATTTTCTTGTCTCAAGTTCAGACTCTCTTCTTGTGGTCCAGCGTGGCTTGTGTTAGTTTGTTGATTCTCTCTGGTTATCAGTGTCAGGTGGACCAGTTCATCCTGCGGGTCACTGCGTGAGTCACTGGGGTTTAGTCGGGTGTATTTTTAGAAACGCTTGCATTGCCTTATTGGCAGGCCGTGTGTGTCAGTAACCATCGCCCCGTGCTTTACAAGACTCAACAGCTGGGCGTTCAGCATGTGTTCAGCTGAACGGGTGTCTCACACTTGATCAGCATCAGTAATCAGTTTCTTCTGCTGGCTGATGGACCTTCCATGTTGTGTGTGCCGCTGTCAGACTGTGGTGTGTTGAAGAGTGTGTCTGGAGTGTCATTGGAGTTTTAGCCGGTCGCATCAAATGAAGGCAGAGTCTGTGGACTGCTGCAGGTCCATGCTTTATGAGCGCAGTTATTGCGCAGCAGTGAGCGAGCAGTGAGAATTGTGGGATTGAAAGCGGCCGAGAGCGTCAAAAAGGTTCCTCGACTTTATGCAAATATCAAGCGACAACCAATCGCTGGTAAAAGCAGGCAAGGCAAGATTTTGATGCATGTTTCTGAGTGGATTACGGAGCTAAAATCACTTGTCTTTTGTTGAAGTAGTTTTTTGTGACCCTGGAGCACATAACCAGTCATGAGGGTCAATTTCTGAAATTGTGATGTATACATAATCTGAAAGCTGAATAAATCATCTCTCCATTGATGTGTGGTTTGTTAGGAGGACAATATTTGTCTGAGATACAACTATATAAAAAAATCTGGAATCTGAGGGAGCAAAAAAATCTAAATATTGAGAAAATCATCTTTAAATTTGTTCAAATGAAGTTCTTAGCAATGCATATTACTAATCAAAAATTAAGTTTTGATATATTTATGGTAGGAAATTTTACTAAATAGCTTCATGGAACATGATCTTTACTTAATATCCTAATGATTTTTGTCATAAAAGAGAAATGTATAATTGTGACTCATACAATGTATTGTTGTCTATTGCTACAAATATACCTGTGCTACTGATGACTGCTTCTGTGCTCACTTATGTTTGATTTAGGGCTGTCTCTATTCATAGCTTTCAGTCACGTGACCGGCTCGAAGACCTGGAGGGCAAAACATCCATAGAACTGCAGCACAAGCCTGTCAACTTTCCATCTGTTTCACAGCCGTAAATATTTAGATCACCTCTCAAAATAATAAAACAAAGGTATGTGAACAAAATGCAAGTTTTGGCCATTTGCAAACCATATTAAGCACCTGCTGCAATATTTCAATCACTAAATAGCTCGACAAAATGTTGTAAAAACACTTAAAGTGCATTAATATATTTAAAACAGTAATATTCTCTATATGAATGATGCATAGTTTACAGACAGAAGACAAGCACATGAGGCCGGAATATGAATGCAATCCGCTTAATGGTTCAGTGTTTTCCTCCTAATGGTTTTTATGGGAAACCATTTAACGTGAAACTTTGCACATTGTGTTTATATTCTGGCTTTATCTGCTTGCCTGTACAAAACATACCTAATTAATAAGGTGTTTACTGAATTTCGCCTTTTAATATCTGCGTTTTACTATATTACTACTTAATACAAACTGTGTGAAAATAACTGTCGGTCAGTGGAGCAAAGCTTCGTTTTCCCAGCCGTAAACACTCATCCATCACTGCTTTCAATCAGGTCCTTCACTCAGAACCTCACGCGGCTCGCTCCTGCTCAAGCCTGTTTATCATTCATGTGCTTGTGTTGTACATCCAGGAGCTTTTATTGTAAAAGTGAATATCACACTGCAAAAAATAAGTTTCTTACTCAGTATCTTTGTCTTGTTTTCTAATACAAATATGAACATACTTGAATCAAGATGCATTTACATTACAAGTAAAATGACTTAAGATATGAAGTCTTGTTTTCTAAAAAAATAATAATAATTTGTTTGAAAAAATTGCAAACATTTTTGCTTAAAACAAACAAAATTATTTGCCTGTGGGGTAAGAAACATAATCTTAATTCAAAGGCTAAACAAGTTTATTTTTCTTGCCCCATTTGCAGATATTTTTGCTTGTTTTAAAAAAAAAAAAAAACCGACAATATCTTGTCATTTTACTTGTACAGTAAAAGCATCTTGATTCAAGAATGTTTAGATACTTATACTAGAAAACAAGACAATACTAAGAGAATATTATTTTTTTTTGCAGTGTATTAACACAATGGAAAGTAAATGAACATTTGAAAGCCATTGTGATATTTTTAACCATGTTTTGAAATGTTGATATTATCAAACGGATTTGTGTCATTTGATCACACCGGATGAATGAAAGACACAGAACGTTAATTATTAATGTTATTGTCTCTGTACTCAGTGTTGATTCTGAGGTTATTTGACGTTCAATAAGAGTATCTGGACGTTTAAACGTTTTATGAATCTGTCCTCTTATAGTGACTGATAGATGTGCGTTATTGATAATTCTCATGTTTGTGAACAGTATGGAAGGATGAATGATAGAGATTGAAAAAAAGAATCTTAAAGCCTTTATGTAATGCATTATAAGTATTTAATGCATTAATTAAACCTTGTAATGCACCTTATAATAAATTCTGTTGTCCTATGAATAATCAGTACAATGCATTACAAGCGCTTATCGATTCATGGTTATTTCTTTAGAAGGTAAAACACAATAAAACAAATGACAAACAACCAATTTCAGATGAGACAGAGTCTGTAAATATTATAATGCATTTTAACTCTGGTTACATTGATTTATTTGAAGATATAATGCATTATAGAGTGCATCATGGATATCTTCATAGTGCATTAAACATAAGGGCTTAAAGTAAAGTATTACTGAAACATCCATGGTTTTAGACGAGGAATTGATTCTTTTAAAGAACACATGATTGTTGTGGGTTTGCTCGCTGTGTTCATGTCGGAGATAGAGATCAGGGTCAGATCATAGCATGTGTTTCTCTGGATTATATTTGTGTGTGTGTGTGTGTGTGTGTGTGTGTGTGTGTGTGTGTGTGTTGAGCACTGATGTGTGCACAGACTGACGTTTCTCTTGTGGACATTGTGAGAGCAGCAGCTTGATTTCCAGAATGTGTTTGCAGTGATGAGGTGAATCAACTGTGTATATGTATGTATGTATGTAATATATATATATATATATATATATATATATATATATATATGTGTGTGTGTGTGTGTGTATGTCTTATATATTTATTTATATATATTTAATTTCAAAACTGTAAACTTAATTTTAAACTAATACTCAGTCATTTAAGCAAAAGCTTTTATGATAAAGAAAAACATAAATTCAATGCTGGTGGTGTATATCATCATATATTTATTTTATATATTTATGTACAGCATATAATGGAATGTATAAATATATATGAAATTAAGTTTTAATCATTGTTAAATTATGCTTGTCATTCATAGATAGTTGCTCATGGACTTTCACATGAAGATGATGATGATGAAGAGAGAGAGAGAGAGAGAGAGTGTGCGTGTGCATGTGCAGTGTGTGACGATGAGCAGCAGATGGCAGCAGAGGAGCTCTGATCTTCTCACTGCAGGAATCAGTCTGAACTGCATGAGATTTTGATCTCATTCTTCATTTGTGCAAACGTTTCCTAAATCTGATCATGTTTTTGTGCTCATTCTCATGGCTGCTATCAAACCAGAAAAATTCTATATGGACTTTGAAAACCTTGTTAAATTTAGCTAAAAAAAAGTCAGTTTGACTGGCAGTAAGTTACAGTAAAACTTATGACATGTAGATCTTCTTTGCATTGTAAATCATATGATAAAGCCACCATTATACAGTAAAATTACATTTGTTATCTTATTAAATCATATTAGACCTTATTGGCTCGAAAGTATGTCCAACTTTATCTACATACTTACATAGTCAGTCAAACACACCCTTCACATGCAGCGTGTGTGTGGATTCTGTTTGGTCAAACTTTCACTCTGCAAATTACAACTGCGCTCATAATGATGGCTGTGTGTGTGTGTGTGTGTGTGTGTGTGTGTTTTGCCAGCACCAAATAATAATAGCATTTACTTATTCTATTCTATTCTGTTCTATTCTACTCGTTTTGGTCTAATTTATTTTTTATTTTTTAAAAACCTTGCACTGTGTAGACTAACTGAGATTTGTCGAAGCACTTGTATACTGTTATCTCTTGTTGCTCTGATTACTTCTATTGTTCTATTGTCACTTTGGATAAAAGTGTCTGCTAAATGACTAAATGTAAATATAATGTAAATGTACGTAAAGTAAACTAACATAAAGCAATATATACAATATCGAATCTCAGCTAATGATGTTATAGTTAACTAAAACTGAAACTAAAATTAATACTAAAATAAAACTGACTTAAATATAACAGTTTTTCATAATATACGTGCTGAGGTAAACATGTTGCTACTATAGTGTATTTACAGTCTGCTTGTGAAATACTGGAACAGTATCTCCATGACGTCAATGCAGATATAGCACACGCGTCAGAGGTGTCTGGTTGGTGGTTGGAGTTTTTGTATGCGCGGATCAGGCCGGCGGATGCTGCGTGGTCATTGGCCAGCTGTACTGTACGCAGGAAACACAGTCAGTATAGTCAGCAGCACAGCAGCCGAGGGCAGAGTCATTAATTACGTCACACCACCGCACACTTCATTACGCTCAAGGTTAATACTGGCTTATCTGTGGACGAGGCCGTCCTGCGCTTTCCTCGAGATGCTCAATGCCGCGCTGCCACCGGATCTATTACCGCTTATCGCCACACGACACACCGGAGACGCGGCTGCTGAAATATGGCTGCTGTCATACAGAGCTAATGCTAACACCTCCAAATGGCCCAAAGATGGCCAGCTCATTCACAGGAGTGAGGCAGATGACAGAGATTCGACACATAATTAACCTCCGTCACCTCCAGCCGTCTCAGCAGCAGCACAATTACAAACATCACGCTGGACTCTGCAGCACCTTGCATTAAAACAGAGAGAGTTTTATACTTTAAAGCATTTTTAATAATTTCAGTAGTCCACCAAAACGGATCATTATTTACCCTCATGTCTATCTTCTGCTAAACACAAGAGATAATTGAGAAATGTGAGTGAGTGTAAGTGAACAAGTGAGCGAGTGTTAGTGTGTGTTAGTGTGAGTGAGTGTGAGCGTTAGTGTTAGTTAGTGTAGTGTGTTAGTGTGAGTGAGTGTGAGCGAGTATGAGTTTGAGCTGAGTGTTAGTGTGAGCGAGTGTTAGTGTGAGTGAGTGTGAGCGAGTGTTAGTGTGAGTGAGTGTTAGTGTTAATGTGTGTTAGTGTGAGTGAGTGTGAGCGAGTGTGAGTTTGAGCTGAGTGTTAGTGTGAGCGAGTGTTAGTGTTAGTGTGTGTTAGTGTGAGTGAGTGTGAGCGAGTGTTAGTGTTAGTGTGTGTTAGTGTGAGTGAGTGTGAGCAAGTATGAGTTTGAGCTGAGTGTTAGTGTGAGCGAGTGTTAGTGTTAGTGTGTGTTAGTGTGAGTGAGTGGGAGCGAGTGTGAGTTTGAGCTGAGTGTTAGTGTGAGCGAGTGTTAGTGTGAGTGAGTGTGAGCGAGTGTTAGTGTGTGTTAGTGTGAGTGTGAGTGAGTGTTAGTATGAGTGAGTGTGAGCGAGTGTTAGTGTGAGTGAGTGTGAGCAAGTGTTAGTGGTTGTGAGTATTTCCTTGTGAACGAGTGTTAGTGTTAATGTGTGTTAGTGTGAGTGAGTGGTGAGCAAGTTTGAGTTTGAGCTGAGTGTTAGTGTGAGCGAGTGTTAGGTGTGTTAGTGTGAGCGAGTGTTACTTTATCTCCTCCAGACAGGTGGTGTTTGTGTTTGTGTTAGTGTTTGTGTGTGTTTGTTTGTGTGAGTGTGAGCGAGAGTGTGAGTTTGAGCAGAGTGTTAGTGTGAGCGAGTGTAGTGTGTGTGTTAGTGTGAGCGAGTGTGAGCGCGTCGAGTGTTAGTGTGTGTGTTAGTGTGAGTGAGTGTGAGCGAGTGTTAGTGTTAGTGTTAGTGTGCGTTAGTGTGAGCGAGTGTGAGTTTGAGCAGAGTGTTAGTGTGAGCGAGTGTTAGTGAGTGTTAGTGTGAGCGTGTGAGCGTGGTGTGTTAGTGTGAGTGAGTGTGAGCGAGTGTTAGTGTTAGTGTGTGTTAGTGTGAGTGAGTGTGAGCGAGTGTGACTTTGAGCTGAGTGTTAGTGTGAGCGAGTGTTAGTGTGTGTGTTAGTGTGAGTGAGTGTGAGCGAGTGTTAGCGTTAGTGTGTGTTAGTGTGAGTGAGTGTGAGCGAGTGTTAGTGTTAGTGTGTGTTAGTGTGAGTGAGTGTGAGCAAGCGTGAGTTTGATCGACTGTGAGTGTGAGCATGAATGAGGGTGAGTGAGTGTTAGCATGAGTGAATGTGATTGTCAGGGTGAGGGAGTGAGTGAGTGAGGTGTAAGTGTGAATGTGTGTAAATGTGAGTGAGTGTGTAGCATGAGTGAATGGTGAGTGTTAGGGTGAGTGAGCGAGTGAGTGTTAGCGTGAGTAAGTGTTAGTGTGAGTGAGGATTAGTATTAGTACCGTGAAGTGAGCGAGAGTGTGAGTGACTGTGAGTGTGAGCATGAATGAGTGTGAGTGAATGTTAGCATGAGTGAGGGTTAGTATTACCGTGAGCGAGCGTGAGTGTGAGTGACTGTGAGAGTGAGCATGAATGAGTGTGAGTGAATGTTAGCATGAGTGAATGTGAGTGTTAGGGTGAGCGAGTGAGTGAGTGAGTGTAAGTGTGAGTGTGTGTAAATATGAATGAGTGTGTAGCATGAGTGAATGTGAGTGTTAGTGTGAGCGAGTGTAAATGTCAGTGAGTGTGTAGCATAACTGAATGTGAGTGTTAGGGTGAGCGAGTGAGTGTTAGCGTAAGTAAGTGTTAGTGTGAGTCAGGGTTAGTATTACCGTGAGCTAGCATGAGTGTGAGTGACTGTGAGTGTGAGCATGAACTAGTGTGAGTGAATGTTAGCATGAGCGTGAATGTGAGGAGTGTTAGGGTGAGCGAGTGTAAATGTGAGTGAGTGTGTTAGCATGAGTGAATGTGAGTGTTAGGGGCCAGCGTGTGAGTGAGTGTTAGCGGCTCTATAGTGGATCAGAGGTGTAAAGGCCTGTGATCCTACTCTCCTCAGATGGACTGAGCTCAGAGCGCAGTGGTGACACGCGCATTAAAGAGATGGATGACACTCCGTGTAGTGCTGCTGTGAGGAGGACACTGGCCCATCCAGGAGATGTATTTTTCTCTCCCGTGCTGAAACTCAGACTGTGACGTTTATTAGCTCCTCTCTTTCTCTTAACCTAATGACACGTTCCAGCTCTTCTGATCTGTGGATTCTTGAGCTTTCCTATAAAAACATTGAGAATCTGGTTGTGTTTTAATGACATTCATCTGTCGAGCTTCAGAGTAAAGGTTTAACATGGACCTTCATCTGAAAATGATGTGCATGTGAAGTGTGATCCAATTGCTTAGATCTCATTCTGGCCCCAACTGTGTCTCAGCTGTTCATGAGTTTTATCCTCATATTAAAGAAATCAACCAGAAGATCAATCAGATCCAAAAAGGCATTTTTCAGCATGAAGCCATAGAAAAAGGTTCTTAATATCCACAGAGTTGTTTTCTGGTTGTTTAGAAAAGCATCTACAATATGTTTTGATGCTTCAAAGAACCATAAAACCAAAAATTTATCTGAAGAATCTACGATGAGAAAATTGAAAACTTTTTTAAAGATTCATGTAGCTTTGGCTGGAGTTTCACAGCTGAATGTGACCAGAGTTTAAATCCATTTGAATGATCTCATCAAGGTGTTTTGATTGATGACAGGCAAGTGCATCTGGAACTAAAGTCTACTGCATGCTTAAAGCACTGTGTTCTAGATCATCTGTGATCTAGAACCCTCCAGCTTTTGTACTAGTTTTCCATCAGGTCATCTGATGTTACTTAAAGAGCCGCAGCAGCAACTAAATGAGGTCAGAGAGTTTTTATACTGCAGATGCAGGTCAAGATCACAGCGGCCTCTCTTTAACTGGAGCTGCATACGTCACATACTGTACAGTAATGTCTAGAAATACAGTCTCTTCTTTTAAGATTTGATCATTTATATAGTAAATAATCACAATTTGTCCTTGTGCATACAGTAGCAGTTACTCTAAAATAATGCAAATAGATACTGTATAAAGGTAAAGGTTTTAAAATATATTTTTTACAGCAATGCCATCAAAACCACAGAACCATTTTTGGTTCCCCCAAAGAACCTTTCAGTGATCAGTTCTTAAAAGAACTGTGTGTGGGATTGGCTTTTACCTGGTTTAGGCCAATCTGTATGGAAAATATGAAAAGACTCATTTTCTAAATCTGCACGTGTAATTGTAGTGTAGTTTTGGAAGACTAGTTTGGGAAAAACCTTCCATCGGGCCTTTCAGCTCGTGCTACTCTTATATTTTGGGTCTGTTTCAGTGTTTTATTCTGCGGTGAGTCACGACACAGCTGTGTAAAGTGCTTAAGCAGCAGTGGGATGAGATGAGCAACGCTGTGATTTTATTCAGGCTCGGCTCGTGATTGCACTACTGCCAAACGTTTTCTGATCCCACTCCCACTGCTGTTTGACTCTTTGGTGGCCAAAATGATTAGAACATTAGTACTTTCACCAGCTAAAAAATGGTTAAATCAGTTATTTCTATCTTTTGCTGTAGTGTGTCAGTAGGAAATATCAGTTTACATTTCCAAACATTCATTTAGCCATTAATTGTGATAATCCAGTGATGATGCACAAAAATCTCACTGCATTATTACAATTAATAGCTAAATTAATGTTTGGAAATGTAAACTGATACTTCTTCCTACTGACACACTACAGCAAAAGATAGAAATAACTGGCTTAAAACCATTTTTTAGCTGCTGGAAATATTAGTGTTCTAATCATTTTGGCCACCACTGTAGGCCTGGACCTTCTTGTACGTCTTTGTGCCTCTCACTGACTCTCTTGCCTTCTCTTTGCAGACCATCGTCCGCGGGAGCCGGCCACCCAAGGACGCCTCCATCAACGGCCTGCTGGAGGAGTTTGACAGCATCTCTGTCACCCGCTCCAACTCTCTAAGGAAAGAGAGTCCGCCAGGAGCCCATCAGCCCGGCGGGAGCAAACCAGCGTCTGGGTCCACGTCCAACGCCAGCGGACCGGAGGAGAACGGCTTCGGACACTATTACGGCCGCTTCTCGTGCGACCTGGACAGCAGTAAAGACTTCTCGCTAGAGGCGTACCGCGACCGAGGCGTCCACGATGGCGAGTGGGCGGTCGGACGGCACTACCGCTTCTCTCTCAGACAGAACGGCCATCCCATCCGCAGCCCCTTCTATCCTGACGCCCATGCCGCAGAAGTCCTCGGACTACGCCAAGATGCCACCCGACTACCATGCCTACCTGGAGAGCAAGATGCGGCTGTCCACTGCCGAGATGGCCATGGGCGGCCGCAGGGACTATTACCGTGCCTCTCTGGGCGGATCCAGTCAGGACTATCGGGAGCATCCGCTGGGAACGCCGTCACGCGGCTCCATCCACAGCGGGCAGATTGAACTATCCCGACGGAGACTGGGGATACGGAGCGGGACTGAGAGAGGACTACGACAAGAGGCCCAAGTCCTCGTACATCAGTCAGACGAGCCCCCAGCCGACTATCCGCCAGCGCTCGCGCTCGGGGTCAGGCCTGCAGGAGCCCAGCCTACCGTACGGCATCAGCGCATTTAAAGCTGCGCCGCAGGGGCGGTAGGGGTCGTTAAGCTTATACAAGTTTGTCAGATTGTACGTGTTCACTTGTTTCACTCGTCATGGGCAAGGTAAAGATCTAATCAGCCTCCTAATTATGATTTTATATTTCCCTGTAGGGGCATCATGTCAAAATGCGCCAGTGCATTAGGGATTGCATGTCACACTATAAGTTTGTGTGATTCTCTGGCACAGTCAATGCAAGATAAATCCAGACTTGACAAAGTGAACCGCTACTGATGATGCAACATTTGCATGTGATGGTCAAATACAGTTTGCCTGCTCAGAGATCATTGCATGGCAGATTTTGGATTAAAAGGCTCCATGGAGATCCTTGGTGTTGCTCAAACATCTTGTGGCAGTAAAAATGTACAATAAAAAAGTAAGTGATAGATTAAGTGATAGTTCACCCAAAAATGAAAACTCTGTCATTAATTACTCACCCTCATGTCGTTCCAAACCCGTAAGACATTTGTTCATCTTCAGAACATTTTTAGATTAAATCTGAGAGCTTTCTGTCCCTCCATAGACAGCAATGCAACTGAAATGTTCCCAGACATAGAAACGTATCAGGGACATCAGTAAAACAGTCCATGTGACATCAATGGTTCAACCCTAATTTTATGAAGCTACAAGAATACTTTTTGTGCACAAAGAAAACAAAAATAATCATTTTATTCATGTATAAAATCATGTATTCCTCTCAATTATGTAGAGTACCACGATGCATGCATTGTTTTACGTGCAGAGGTATAATGGCAGAAGACCTGATTTGGTGGGAGAAGGGCTGTTGGAATAAAGTCATTATAATAAAGTATTCTCGTAGCTTGGTAAAATTTAGGGTCGAACCACTGATGTCACATGGACAGTTTTACCAATGTCCTTACTACGTTTTCTGGGCCTGTGAACATTTCAGTTGCATTTGTAAGGGTTAGGGTTGCAGGGTCAGAAAAGCTCTCGGATTTCATCAAAAATATCTTAATTTGTGTGTCCCCGAAGATAAACGAAAGGTCTTACCAGTTTTGGAAAGATATGAGGGTGAGTAATTAATGACAGAATTTTACTTTAACATCATTAAAGAGTGCTGAATTTGCATGCATGCATTTGGCAGATGATTTTACATTGCATTTCATGCACTTTCTGCATTAGAAGAGTATTAGGCCACTTCCTCAATAACTCCTCAATATATTGCAATATAAATTTACATCTGCAGAATCTCCACATCAGTAAAAACTCAGTGCAGTAATCTCAGGTCAGTATGTTTTTTAAGATCTGATTTCATGCATTTGGCAAAATCCTTTTACCTTTTATTTCATCTGCTTGTGTATTAGGCCACTGAATAACTCAGTATATTACGGCATAAATTTACACCTCCTGAATCTGAAAGTTGCATTAAAAGAAGGCATGTTGTTTTGTATTTATTCCCAGTATCACCGTCATCATGAAGAATTTTTTTAAAGCATAATTTTACCCTCAAAAAACCTTCGTCCTCTCTGAATAACATTTATTTTAAAACAGTATGAATTCGGTTCATCCAGTGCATTTTTAAAGATCTAATCTGATGCATTTGACAGGTGTTTTACATTGCATTAAAGCTCAGTTCATACGCCTCCCGTTCCTGTACAAATGCCGCATTGTTCCCAATGGAAGCATCCAGCTGTGTTGAGTTAAAGGCTGCAGATACACTGTCCGCTCCTCACCCGCAGGCCGTGTAGGGCGTATTATCTCGCAGCACCGGCTCCGTGATGGATCTGGTGTCAGTTCTTAATCTACTCACCCGTGAAAAGAGCGCGGCGGCCGGAGACACAGAATTACTCATGAGAGCGGCGCAGGAATCAATTAACAGAAGCGTAGCATCTCCTCGATAACAGCGGCTCATCGCAGACCTTCATTTACACACGCTTGAGCTCTTGTCATTTCAATTCACAGATACTCCAGGACTACTGTAATCCGTGCACATCAGAAGTGTATAAGGCCACTTCCTTGATAACTCCTCAATATATTACAACATAGATTTACATCAGGGTTAATATACTTTACTAAAACTAAAATTAAAACTAAAATAAAAAATTTACATTTTGTTATTTGAAACAAACATAAGTAAACATTATTAAAAATAAACATTATCTGAAATAAAATAAAAATTTTATTTGAAACAAACATAAGTAAACATTATCGAAAATAACCATCATCTGAAAAAAAAAAAAAAAAAAAAAAACCTCTATTTATGTCAGCTAGTTGCCTGGCAACATTTCTCAAAAATTCACAAACATGCACAACAAAATTACTAAAACTTTAGCAAAAATTAACATGAATACAGAAAATAAAAAAAATTAGATAATACATAGTTAATAATACAAACACTGGTTAATAAAAACTATAATAATATCCTAATGATAGTAAAATAACTCACACTCCCATAGAATCAACAACATTCATTTTATTTTAAAAAAAAAAACTTATATATTTGTATTTAGTCTAACCATTACCATCATCAGGTGAATCTCATCAAGAATCAGAAGAAACGATGAATAATTTTTTTTTTTTTTTTTTTTTTATGGTTTTTTTTTACTTAATAAATTTTTATTCTAAAACAGATCCATGGTTTTATTTAAAATATATTGTGGCATCAAAAGTGCATAATAAATATTCAGTATTCAATATTACAAAATAAATATTGAAAATCAAGGAGTGGATTTGCATGGCAGGCAGATGCTTTTACACTTTATGCATTATAAGTGCATTTGGCCGCTGAATAACTCCTTGATATATAGCAACATACATTTATATCCCCTCAGAATCGGCAATTTTCATTAAAATAACTGAATATTGTTAATATTTTCATCCCCCAAACCTTTGTCTGGTCTCTTAAATTCAGGCCAGGGTAACACTTTATTTTGATGGTCCACTTTAGACATTCTACTAACAGTAAGTAACTTTGTAACTACATGTCAACTAGCAGGTTTTTTTGTATTTGTTGAGTGTTTTTTTAATATCTGCTAAGACTTTATTTTGATGGGGTTCACAACATACTGACTACGAGAAACTTTGTAAAAAGTATATGCCAATGTGTTCTACTAACCCTAAACCTCACCTAACAGTCTCCTCTGAGAGTTAGTTGACATTTAGTTGCAAAGATACTTATAGTTAACAGAATGTCTAAAGTGGACGATCAAAATGAAGTGTAACCAAATTCAGCTCAGCCAGTGTGTTTTTAAAGATCTAAATTCACAGTGTTGATGATTAATGAGAAATTTGCGTTTAAAAGTGTCATGAAAATAATGCCACGATGCACAAACTCTTGATTTGCATTCCACTACATGTGCTTTCATGTGTCTTTCTGCTGATGTTTGGGGTGAAGTATGAGCGTGTTTCTGGTGCGTTCGGGTGATGTACACAGCGGTGTTGTACTGTATGTCGACTGTATTGAGCAGTACAGTCGTGTGTGTGTGTGTGTGTGTGTGTGAGAGAGAGAGTTGGCTGTGATTCAGGCTGAACTCCCATCAGTCTCGTCTCAGCGGTGTCATAATGAACCTCTTTCTTTCTCATTCACCTCGACTCGGTCACTTTCAGCGAGCCCAGCGTTTTGTGGGCGCTGCTGGGAATCGCGGGCCGTTGAAGGCCGACAGCTCGGGGACTTGGGAACTCGGGCACGCTCCGCTCGTTGTGATGAACTGATGTTGTGGCACCTTCCTTTTCTGCAGCCCTTGCATAAAAGCCGCGGCGGCTGTGTTCCACCACAGAATTCAATTTCACACTCCAGTTGGGTTGTTGATTACGCTGCCAAATTCAGATTAATGTGCATTTAACGAACATGGATCAGCCAGCGGTGCCGGTTGGGAAAGGAGTTCTCCGGCCCATAAACAGCCTCGCCGGGGGATGATTGATTAAACGAGTCCACCGGCGTAATTACAGCCAGCGCTCTCATCATCAGGCGCTTAGATGACGATCCGTGTCGTGTCATCTTTTTGTGTTCGGGGCGTGGTGGGAATAATTCAATCTGCCGCCCACCGTGACCCTGCACACTAACTGTGTGAGAGTCAGATCCGTCGTGACTGCGGTCTTCCTAATGCTTTATTCCTGCCTCTCACTGTACGCATGCTGGAAACCTCTCAGCGCTGCTTTCACTCGCTTCTGTATGTGTGTATCACATACACTGACTGTACAAGTTTGAATAATTAAGTAGTAATTATTATAATAAAAAGTAATAATTACATTTTTCAATATTTTTTAAGGAACTTTTGAAATATTATTAATATTTGATTGTATTATTCATATTAAAACATTAAAACAGCTGTATTTTCAGCATCATTACTCCAGTCTTCAGTGTCACATGATCTTCAGAAATAATTCTAATATGATGATTTGTTGCTCAAGAAACATTTCTGATTATTATCAATGTTAAAAACAGTTGTGCTGCACAATATTTTTGTGGAAACTGTGATACATTTTATTTTTTAGAATTCACAGATGAATAGAAAGTTCAAAAGAACAGTTTATTTGAAATAGAAATCTTTTGTAACATAAATGTCTTTACTGTCACTTTTGGTCAAATTAATGAATCCTTGATTAATAAAAATGTTTTCAGAAATGTTTCTTGAGCAGCAAATCATCATATTAGAATGATTTCTGAAGATCATGTGACACTGAAGACTGGAGTAATGATGCTGAAAATACAGCTGTGCATCACAGAAATAAATTACAGTTTAACAGAGATTCACACAGAAAACAGCTGTTTTAAACTGTTATTTCTGTTTGGTAAAAAACAACACGGATCTTTATCTGAATGTTCACCCTCTTGTTTTGTACATGATGACAGAATGATCATATGATTCCAGTGTCAGTGTGATGGTTTGTAGTCCTGCTGTAATGTGTGACATTGAGCCTCAGTTCGAGGGCCGTTTCCTCAGGAGACAGCAGCTCGGTGATAAACGAGCGTTTGAGGATCATCGCAGGCCTGTAATGAGGAATCATGAGCGTCTTCTGCTGCTGCTCCTGTCTGCATTATTCACTCATGGGGCCTCATTTATAAAGCATGTGTACGCTCAGATTTAATCTTAGAGTGTGTGTGCTTGAATCCACATCAGTGCTCATATTTGTAAACACTGTCTTTGACGTGGAACAGTGCTATGCGTCACGTCAGGGTCTGAGCTGACGTGCACCGTCTCTTGTCGGAGTACTGCAGGTTTTTGGAAATGTAAGCTGTTCTTAATTAAATAATTTGGATGATGACTGGTGATCTTTTACTTGTTAATGACATAAATTAGGAGTCTTTTACAAGCAGAGAGCTGAAACTATTAACACGATTATTTGCGATTCATAGATTTCACATCTGAAAGAGAGCCATACAGTTTGTGCGTTTTGTTTTCTGTGTGTACGTTGATTTTATGAATCACATGTACGCATATTTGAGAAATGATGGTAAAACCAAATTTAGGATGGTTTCTGCATAACATTTTATAAATGAGGTTGGGAATCGAAAATCAGTTCCAATTCCAGAATCGTATACTTAAGGTCAGGAATCGGATATTTGCTGTAAAATTTTAATTTCAGTTCCACCTTTCAATTCATGTGTCTATCTTTTTTCTTTTTTTTTTAGCCGGCAAATGGGGGCTGTTAAAAATGCATTTGTCTTTGAATCATTCATTCAAGAGAATTATTCAAAAACACTGATTCATCCAGTAATGAAACAAGTAAATCTTGAGTGAGTCATTGAATCATTCTATTCATATATTCCATGAGATTTTGTTTAGTTGTATAATATTTCTTTTTCAGAATTGTGAGAGAACTACAACCTAAAGTCTTAATTTATCCAGAATCATGCGGCTCTATTTTGCACACAAACAGCTCTTAATCGACTCCAGTTTTTATGCAGCCGGCTGATTTTTGTTCATGGTATTCAGCTTCAACTAAATGTTTTGAAAAAAGAGACAGAATAAATATGTTTGATATCTAAATGTTTGTATCTAAATTTTTGACTTTATAGAATTGAAAATTGGAATAGGGATTGGTAATTTTTAAAATTTAAACGATACCCAACCCTAATGAGGCCCAAGATGTTTTGATGAAACAGGGTGAGTACAGTACGAGCGCGGGGCCCGAGATGGGAGTCCGCATCGGCCAGGGCCCGAGACGTATCCACGAGTTCCCTTCAAACTACCTCAGAGCCACGGTAAACCCGGTTACCCGGCCGGTCTCCAGTACCACTACCGTCCGCCGCAGCCCAGCCCCCCCTACACCCCACAGGGAGCACACTCACAGCCCTCCTCGCCCTTCATCCCGGGGCCCGGGGCCTATCCGCCGCCGCCCAGCTGGGGCTCGGCCTCCGAGCAGCCGCCTGCAGGGTGTCCCACGAACAGTTCCGCGCGGCGCTGCAGCTGGTGGTGAACCCCGGCGACCCGCGTTGGCGCGAGTATCTGGACAACTTCCTGAAAGATCGGAGAGGGATCCACCACGGGCATCGTGTGCATCGCCACCGAGAAAGCACAGCGGCAAACAGGTGTGCCGTGAAGAAGATGGACCTGAGGGAAGCAGCAGCGGCCGGGAACTTCTGTTCAACGGGTGAGCGCGCCAATATCCTGGTGAACAAAATGGTGAAAAAAGCTCCAGGTTTGTAGAGCTGTGCGGTGTAGGCCAAAACCTTTGTGATTAAACAGTCAAACCAAAAATATATAAGACAGCAGATATAATTTTTGATCTTTTTTAACTAGCGGGTGCAGTTCATTTATGTAAGTGAGGATAGCAAAATAAAGTAAAGTGTGACATATTATACTCAATAATTCTTCATACAGTGGACTACCAGTAAACATTTGTGAGCTTAAATGATTCAGAGACTTTGACCTGAGCATGTTTTTGCTGAAGTTTTTTTTTTTTTTTTTTTTTTTTTTTATTTGATTTTTTTTTTGGTGTTTTTGTGAGTAAATGATACCCAAGGGCGGCTCCAGGTGGTGTGTTCACTGCTGTGTGTGTGTGTGTGTTCACGGTGGTGTGTGTGTGTGCACTTTGGAGGGTTTAAAATGCAGAGCACGAATTCTGAGTATGGGTCACCATACTTGGCTGTATGTCACGTCACTTTTTTTTTTTTAAGTGGTTTTATCTAATTGTGTTCTGAAATTTAACGGCTGGCAGCTATTCAGCCGAATTCATTACATACCTTTCTATCAAAGTTATCTGACATTTATCAAGATGAATTAGTTCTGACACAGTTAAACTCTTGTGTTCTTTTCATATTTTATTAACATTTTCTAAACTATAGTGAATAAACTGTGATCATGTGAGAAATGTTGAAGGTGTCTGAATAACTGTATATCAACATGTCTATAAAATAATAATAATTTTTAATAATTATAATTTTTTTAAGTAATTCTATCACGATTCTTTTTATTATGAAAATATTAAACAAAATATGAAGTATTAGTAGTGTAAAATAAAAAAGGTTTTAAGATGAATAATATCATGATTATTTTATTTTTACAGGCCCACTTTAAAAATACAATATTCATATTTATAGTTGTCTAAATTTCTTGGCTTTTATTTTGTCAGAAAACCATGGAAAGTTTCCCTTTTGTTAATATGTGAATCTCTTTACAAATTTGGGAAGATGGTTTGTTATATAATGTATAATGCTTATTATATCGGACTCAGAGACCGAGTCGAGTCGCTCCGAGACACTGAAAACGCTGCATCATGAGCTGCTCGTGTGTAAATGGACACAGTGCTGTAGCTGATCACATATAATCTGGATTACGAAATCAGATTCCAAAAATCATATACTCATAATTAGAGTACATTACATTTTATAATGCTCATAATCAGATAACAGTTACTTTTTGTGGATAACATAGCAACATATTATTCACACAATGACAGTAAATTATTCATAATTTATTGATTCTCCCTAATTCTCCTTTTTCTCTGGTTTTATCAAAGATGTTGATATCAAAAAATGTAATACATTTTCTTTATCTTTTTGGTTTTTAATGTCAATATGATACGTTTAATGGTAAGTTTAAAACAAGTTAGATGAAAAGTAATCTAAAAAGTAATCCAAATACAGTTTTCATCATGTAATCTGTAATCAGTAATGGACTACAATTTGTAAGTATTCTAGCCGCTTTACTCTGAAACACACCGTACATATACTCCATTCACAGACTTGCATGTTAATAACTGCTGTTTTATTTCAATTGATTTTCGGCCCTCATTCGTGATAAAGACAGGTCTTTGAGAGCGTCTAGATGATTTCCTGTTCATCTGCCTGCAGGTGGTCATCATGAGAGACTACCATCACGAGAACGTGGTCGACATGTACAACAGTTATCTGGTCAGTGATGAACTCTGGGTAGTGATGGAGTTCCTCGAGGGCGGAGCCCTGACTGACATCGTCACTCACACCAGGTAAGAGCCGATCGTCCAATCAGAATCAGAGTCTGAACTAGCTGGTTTCACACTGCTTCATTCATGCATTCATCTGATCTTTTGATTCAAAGTACACCAAGATCCAAGTAAATGAGAAAATTATTAAATGAGATTATAGATTAGAGATTATAGATTTAAACTGAGCTGGATGATAACACTGAATTCAAAGATGATCAGCCTTTGCTTTGACACAATCTGTATTGTTAAAAGCGCTAGATAAATAAAGGTGATTTAACTTGACGAGATGTTTTAGTCTCAATAATAGTGAATATTGTTTAACAAGTTTTAAAATCAGCTTTGATCTAATATGAAACTGATAGTAATATTACACTTCTGCAGCGGATTGAGTGCAGCGTTATCTGCTGGAGACTATAGTCCTGTGATGAATTATTATTGTGAAAGTTTGTGGTGGAGTTTGTTTTAAACGCTTCCTCTGCTCTCGAAGCGTCTGCATTAATTACAGTAATTGGCGTTTGTTCGTCAGTTCAGGTGTTGTTGTGGCGCGGGTGTTAGACTGTAATTGCACACTTTCAGAGACACGCGTGGACCCGTTGGCATGAAAGATTCTGTTTTGATGCACTTTATTTCTGTACCTGTTTGAGATGCTAAAACAGAGAAGCCCATGTCTACACAGACAGATCCCTTCTTAGGCAGCATCCTGAGTGACACATGGTCTGAGCCAGTAGAGGACAAGGCTCAGATCAGCAGATGGTCATGTGATTCTCACAGCCAATTCCATCTAAGTTTTAAACTAGAATTAGTTTGACTAATTCCATTTATGTTTCTTGTTTTAATTTCATCTGTAATGGTTTGAATCCTCACTCATCACAGTGTGTCAGGTTTGACACACAGAAATACATTCAAATGCTTATCCAGAGTATAGTCAGAAGCTATTACAATACAGAATTAATAGGAGAAACGAGATGTAAGAGTAAACAATAAATACAGACATTAATAGAAGAAAACAAAGGAAAGACAGCGAGGAGGTCAAACAGGGTTCACATTCTAGATGTTTTGACCACATTCCTTTTAAAAAATGAGATTGTGAAAACTAAACACAAACTCAGAACATTAAATGAGATTTACAGATTGTGACTTAACATCTGAACCAGTGTTATTTTACTATTGTTTATATACTGCTGTGGTTTTTATTCATACTTTGAAGTATCTTTTATTTTTATATTTTCAGTCTTTATACTTTCAATTTTATTTTTAATTTATTTCTAGTTAGTAATTTTAGTACTTCAACTTAATTTAAACAAAAATTTGAAATGTTGCCTTGGCAAGGCAAAGTAACTGAAGCAAATTTTAAGGGTAAGTCTGCTTCAGTCTGAAAATGAATCTTGTTAGAGTTGGGTTGAAGTCGGACTGGAGTCAGATGTAGTCGTGGTGGAGTCAGATGGAGTTAGGTGAAGTTCGGTTGGAGTCAGATGGAGTCGGTTGGAGTCAGATGGAGTCGGGTGACGTCAGATGGGGGAGTCGGTAGTGGTTGGAGTCAGATGGAGTCGGATGAAGTCAGGATGGAAGTCGGCGTGTTGGAGTCAGATGTAGTGGAGTGTTTAGAGTCAGATGGAGTTAGGTGGAGTCGGTTGGAGTCAGGTGGAGTCAGTGGAAGTCCCAGTTGGAGTCAGGGTGGAGTCAGATGGAGTCGATTTGGAGTAGGGGGGTGGAGTCCAGATGTAGTCAGGTGGAGTCAGTTGGGAGTCGGGGGTTAGGTCCCGCCCCTAGAAAAAAAAAGTCCAGAGGGAGTTAGGTGAAGTCGGTTGGAGTCAGGTTGAGTCGGTGGGAGTCAGATGGAGTCGGGTATAGAGTCAGATGGAGTTAGGTGGAGTCAGTTGGAGTCGGTTGGAGTCAGATGTAGTCAGATGGAGTCAGTTGGAGTCGGTTGGAGTCAGATGGAGTCAGGTGGAGTCAGTTGGAGTCGGGTAGAGTCAGAGGGAGTTAGGTGAAGTCGGTTGGAGTCAGGTGGTTGAGTCGGTGGGAGTCAGATGGAGTCGGGTAGAGTCAGATGGAGTTAGGTGGAGTCAGTTGGAGTCGGTTGGAGTCAGATGTAGTCAGATGGAGTCAGTTGGAGTCGGTTGGAGTCAGATGGAGTCGGGACACGTGAAGTTCAGATGGAGTCGGTTGGAGTCAGATGGAGTCGGGTGAAGTCAGATGGAGTGGGTAGAGTCAGTATGGAGGTCGGTTGGAGTCAGATGGAGTGTCGGATGAAGTCAGATGTAGTCAGGTGGAGTCAGATGTAGTCAGGTGGAGTCAGATGGAGTCGGTTTAGAGTCAGATGGAGTTAGGTGGAGTCGGCCCCTGCCCCGTGGAGTCAGGTGGAGTCGGTGTGGGAGTCAGTTGGAGTCGGGTGGAGTCAGATGGAGTCGATTGGAGTCGGGTGGAGTCAGATGTAGTCAGGTGGGAGTCAGTTGGAGTCGGGTAGAGTCAGAGGGAGTTAGGTGAAGTCGGTTGGAGTCAGGTGGAGTCGGTGGGAGTCAGATGGAGTCGGGTCGGGTAAGTCAGATGGAGGTTAGGTGGAGTCAGCTGGAGTCGGTTGGAGTCAGATGTAGTCAGATGGAGTCAGTTGGAGTCGGTTGGAGTCAGATGGAGTCGGGTGAAGCAGATGGAGTCGGTTGTGGAGTCAGATGGAGTCGGGTGTGAAGTCAGATGGACTCGGGTAGAGTCAGATGGAGTTGGTTGGAGCCAGATGGATTCAGTTGGAGTCGGGGTGGAGTCAGATGGAATCGACTGGAGTCAGATGTAGTGTCAGGTGGAGTCAGATGGAGTTAGGTGAAGTCAGGTGGAGTCAGGTGGGAGTCGGTCGGAGTCAGTTGGAGTCGGGTGGAGTCAGATGGAGTCGATTGGAGTCGGGTGGGTGGAGTCAGATGTAGTCAGTTGGAGTCAGTTGGAGTCGGGTAGAGTCAGATGGAGTTAGGTGAAGTCGATTGGAGTCAGGTGGAGTTAGGTGAAGTCAGCTGGAGTCGGTGGGAATCAGTTGGAGTCAGATGGAGTCGGGTGAAGTCAGATGGAGTCGGGTAGAGTCAGATGGAGTCGGGTAGAGTCAGATGGAGTTGGTTTGAGCCAGATGGATTCAGTTGGAGTTGGGTGGAGTCAGATGGAATCGACTGGAGTCAGATGTAGTCAGGTGGAGTCAGATGGAGTTCGGTGAATTCGGTTGGAGTCAGGTGGAGTCGGTGGGAGTCAGTTGGAGTCGGGTGGAGTCAGATGGAGTCGATTGGAGTCGGGTGGGTCAGATGGAGTTAGGTGAAGTCGATTGGAGTCAGGTGGAGTCGGTGGGAGTCAGTTGGAGTCGGGTGGAGTCAGATGGAGTCGATTGGAGTCTGATGGAGTCAGATGTAGTCAGGTGGAGTCGGTTGGAGTCGGGTAGAGTCAGATGGAGTTAGGTGAAGTCGGTTGGAGTCAGGTGGAGTTGGTGGGAGTCGGGTGGAGTCAGTTGGAGTCATTTGGAGTCAGGTAGAGTCAGATGGAGTCAGGTAGAGTCAGATGGATTCAGTTAGAGTCAGATGGATTCAGGTAGAGTCAGATGGAGTCAGATGGAGTTCAGGTAGAGTCGATGGAGTCAGGTAGAGTCAGATGGATTCAGTTAGAGTCAGATGGATTCAGGTAGAGTCAGATGGAGTCAGATGGAGTCAGGTAGAGTCAGATGGATTCAGTTAGATGGTCAGATGGATTCAGGTAGAGTCAGATGGAGTCGGATGGAGTCAGGTAGAGTCAGATGGAGTCAGGTAGAGTCGGATGGAGTCAGGTAGAGTCAGATGGAGTCAGATGGAAGTCAGGTAGAGTTGGATGGAGTCAGTTGGAGATGGTCTGAGTGCACAGCATCAGTGTTCTTCAGTGCTGTTGTTTGTTTCTCTTGTGGTGTGGTCTGTTTGTTGGTGTCGCTGTCTTCCTGCCAGAGCTAACGCTGATCCATGCCAGAGTGTGTTCCTGCTTGTGGCTGTTCAAAGAGCGCCGTGTTTTCAATTAACAGCAGATTGTAATGAGGCTCCTGATAGATTAGCGGCACACAGAGCTGGTTTGTATTAATGCAGAATCTGGAGGTGTTTGAGGATGATCAGTGTGTGCTTGGGAGTCTGACAACGACTTGTGAATATAAACTGATAGCCTGAGAGTGAGAGCTGTGATTGGATGAGTGGTTTAAACACGCTTATATTCAGATTCAGCCACCACTGATGAACTACAACACATTTGTTATAGTATTGTCATTCATCTTTCTAAAAATATTTAACAAAAATAAAACTATGTTAATCGTTAGTTCAGGTCAACTGAGGTTTTTTCCCAATTAAATAATGTTAACATATACACAAACTTTAGATTTGAATCATGTGTTAGTAAATTTTGAAATGAACTAAATATTAAAAATGCCTTTAGAAGTATTTTTTTACTTGTTAGGTCATGTATAATGTAAACTTTAATGTAAAGTCTTACTATTTCTTATTTTCATCTGTTTTTTTTTTTTTACCTATTATTTATTTATGTTTGATGAAAGTCTGTTTGAGCAGGTTTGCACTGTGGCTGCAGTATTCTGTACGTCACTGTATGTAAAGAATGAAGTGGTGAATGTGGTTTTGGAGACAGAAGTGTCCTTCATGGATCTCCTTGTGAGGCATCGTTCATCAGAGTAATTGCAAATACGTCCCGTTTGTGCATTACGCTGCATTAGTGTTGAGGGGAGGAGCGGGAGGCACAAACACATGGCAGCGTGTTCCCCTCCAGGAAGCTGCAGCCGCAGGCGAGACAGATGAGAGCGCGGCGGACAAGCTGAGGCCTCACACACACACCCGCACACCCACATATAAACAGCACACACACTCACAATGCTCACGCTCCACTGATGGAGCACGACTCTCCACGAGCCTTTCTGCTCCTGCTTTGTTCTGCTGCGTGTTAGAGACGCGCTGCTAATGACACGCTAAGCTCTTCTGTGGTGTGAGGGTGTGTTGTGTGTGACCAATGTCTCCACAAGGATAGTAAAACCTGAAATTTGGACTGTGGTCCCCACGAGAAAAATTTTAATTAAAATATTAAATTATGTTTATCTGAAAGTGTAAAAATGAAAACAGGTTTTCTGTAAGGAGTAGGGTTTAGGGGTAGGCGGATAGAAAATATCATTTGGTCAGTATCAAAAACGTTGCTGTTGGTTGTGTGTGTTATAGTGAGTGAGGTGAGTGATGTGTGTGTGTTTTATAGTGAGTTGTGTGTGTGTGGGTGTGTGTGTGTTATAGTGAGTGGTGAGTGTTGTGTGTGTGTGGTGTGGTGGTGTGTTTTATAGTGAGTGACGTGAGTGTGTGTGTGTGGTTGTTATAGTGAGTGTGTGTGGTGTGGTGTGTGTGTGTGTGTGTGTGTGTTGTAGAGTGTGTGTGTGTGTTGTGTGTTTATAGTGTGGTGTGTGTGTGTGTGTGTGTCGTATTATGTGTATAGTGATTGGTGTGTGTGTGTGTGTGTGTGTGTGTGTGTGTGTGTTGTGTTTTATGAGTGAGTGAGTGTTGTGTGTGGTTATAGTAGAGTGAGTGTGTAGTGTGGTGTGTTGTGTGTTTTATAAGTGAGTGAGTGGTTGTGTGTGTTTTTATAGTGGAGTGAGTGTGTGGGTGTGCTTGTGTGGTGTGTTGTGTGTGTGTTTATAGGTGAGTGAGTGTGCCTGTGTGTGTGTGCGTGTGTGCTGGTGTGCGTTTTATAGTGAGTGAGTGTGTGTGTGTGTGTGTGTGTGTTTTATAGTGATGTGGTTGTGGGTGTGTGTGTGTGTGTTTTGTAGTGTGAGTGAGTGTGTGTGTGTGTGTGTGTTTTTATAGTGATGTGCAGTTGTGGTTGTGTTGTGTGTGTGTGTGTGTCGTTTTATAGTGAGTGAGTGTGTGTGTGTGTGTGTGTGTGTGTGTTTTAGTATAGTGAAACGTGCTGTGTGTTGTGTTGTGTGGTTGTGTGTGTTTTAGTAGTGAGTGAGTGAGTGTGTGTGTGCGTGTGTGTGGTCTGTGTGTGTGTGTGTGTGTTGGTTAGGAGTGTTGTGTGTGTGTGTGTGTTTTTAGTGAGTGAGTGAGTGTGTGTGTGTGTGTGTGTGTTTTATAGTGAGTGTGGTGTGTGTGTGGTGTTGTGTGTTTTCTCGTGAGTAGATGTGAGTGGTGTGTGTGTGTGTGTGTTTTACTAGTGGGGTTGTTAGAAGTGGTGTGTGTGTGTGTGTGAGTGTGTTTGGTAGTGTGTGCGTGATTACGTATAGAGATTGTTGAGTGTGTGTGTAGTTTGTGTTTTCTAATCAGTGCGTGTGTGTGGGTGTGTGTGTGGTTGTGTGTGTTTATCGTGACGTGCGTGAGTGTGGTGTGTGCTTCTGTTGTGTGTGTGTGTGGTTGTGGTGTTTGTGTAGTGTGTGGGATGTGTGTGTGTTTTTATAGGTGAGAGCATGTGTTTGTTGTTTCTATATTGAGTTGAATTGCGGTGTGTGGTGTGTTTGGATGTTTTAGAGTGAGTGAGTGTGTGTGTGTGTGTGTGGTGTTTTATAGTTAGTCGTGTGTTAAGTGTGTGTGTGTCAGTGCTTGCTGCTGAAGCAGGATCTGAAATGACATTTTTTTTTCCCATTATCGACACACTATTTTCATAGCTGTAATACTGTAACAGGGTGGGCTTTGACACGATCTGTATGTTAAAAGCATATAGATAAATAAAGGTGACTTGACTTCACACTGATTTATATTCAGACACAGTGAGAGTTTCACACCAGAAACGGGGGCAATCATCAGAGCAAATGCTAGATAAGGACCACCCGAACACTCGCCTAGCAACTGCTGTAGCAACACCTGAACAACCCCCAGCAACTCCTCGCCACTGTGTTTGTCTCAGGAGTCGTGAGAAGCAGCGTCTCCTCTGGATTGGCTCATGTTGTTGTTGTGTTTTGTTGACCGGATGAATGAGGAGCAGATCGCCACCCGTCTGTCTGTCGGTGCTGAAGGGCGCTGTCATACCTGCACACGCAGGGCGTCATACACCGAGACCATCAATGAGCGACTCCATCCTGCCTCACCAGCGACGGACGGGTTAATAGTATATATATAAAATCATACAACTAACTTTAAATGTAAATATACCATCATCTATTAAATAAAATAATCTAAAAGTAGCACATATATCCAAAAGATCAGTTCCTAGATCAGTTTGACACCTGAGGAAACTTAAACGCATCAGTAGTTTATAGCATCCTTTTCGAATTAGAAAAGCACAAGCTGAGGGACAAATACTGATTGTAGCTAGGACCCATTCGAATAAAAGTTATAAATGAAGCAATACCAATTGAAACTTCTTCCGTGTTATACAACGATGGTAATCTCCTATGAAGTGTTTTTTTTTTTTCCGTGAATCTGTTTGATAATCCTCATGTCCAGCACTATGAGCAAACTAGGATCAAGTTTTTTTTCTATAATAAATTAAATCTCTTTTCAGACGCAGATATAATTCTGTTGTGTAATCATGAACTGAAATATTCAGAACCGACGTGTTGGGGTTTATGGTATCACATCTTTCACAGTAACGTGTAGTTCCCCACCCGTGTGTTTATTCTGGTTTATTGTGAGGGCAGAAAAGCGATCAGGGTAATTAGCAACTTCACTAGTTCAAAGTAATTAAACGTGTATTCCCAACTTGTCATTAGCTGGGAGAACATGACAAATGAAAGAGGCGCTAGCGGCTAATTCAGCTTTGCGTTTGTGCCGTACGTGACCGCTCTGGTGTTTCTGTCCTCAGTCAAGCTCTCGATTTCGGCTTCTGCGCTCAAGGTCTAAAGAGGTTCCCAAGAGGAACAAGTCTCTGGTGGGCGACGCGTACTGGATTAGGCGGCCGGAGGTCATCTACAGGACTGCCCTACGGCACTGAGGTACGGTTAGCGACGGTTGACCCGTGTGCGCATGGACTGGGTAACTCGGCAGCCGCTGGATGTGCTTGTGGTGTGTCGCAGGGGAATCTCGGTCTTGGGATCATGGTGATCGAGAGGGTGACGGAGAGCCGCCGGACTTCAACGAGCCTCCCGCTGCAGGCCATGAGTAAGGATACGCAGCCAAACACTGCCTCCGGCGACTCAAGGGACTTTCACAATGTGAGCCGCTGGCGTCCTCTATTGGCCGGAGACCCAAGGACAGCACATGAATCACTGACACGTGGTTTCGTGCAGGCTCTGGTTACATTTTCGCGTCTGTTTTAAAACCATGAAGGCGAGCGTGGATATCACACACAAGCCATGTGCAAACTTTGTGCAAAGAGGTCAGTTCATGTGCAGAAAGTGAAAAGTAAAAAACGGAATGACGGAGGCTTTCGGCATCTGACCTGCCGCCATCACCATTTTTTTTTTTATTTCTCTCAGAAGAGACGAGACCGATCTACCTTAAACATGATGATAACGGTATATAGCTAACTGTTTTTCTATTTTTTTTATCTTAACATTTCTAATATTAACCCAGTGATCAAAAAAATGAGAAGCAAACATAATGTTGGTTGCTTTTTGGAAATATGGTGTGCTTGAATAAAAGCTTTTACTTTATTGTTTTTAATTGCTGGACTGCCGTGTTATTTTCTCTATTGTAGGCTATACTTCAGTCGTATTAACGGACCTGTTTTCTAAAATACCTTTTTAAATAAAACATTTTAATGAGGTGAATAACATTTTGGAGTCAATAGCTTAATTCTTTGTTACTTCTGGCAGCACATAAGTTATTTTGTAATTATTGCAGGGCAAATTAGTAATTTAATTTAATATATAAAAGTAACCTTCTAATACATAGATATTAATAATAGGCCTATATAAAGAAAAAATAAGAATCGTCAACAGGCCCTACATAAATTGGAAAATGCCAAATATCTTAATACCCTTGCCAACAATTGATGTTTTTGACCATAGCTCTGGGCTATCGTCGACACAAGATCTTTCGTCTTTAGACGCACCCAGCGAGAGGAGGTTATCACGGGGGCAGTTTCGGTTGGGCTTTCTAGTTGAGCGCAGTGGCACTGGAGAACGTATATTGCACAAACTTTAAGATCTTTTATTTTCTAAAAGTAATTGGACTAGTCCAATGAATCGAATCGTTTGGTTTGTAATGCGTACCGTTATCTATTGTTACACCCCAATCTGTTATATGTGTTGAGTCGCTTGAAGCGGTGTGTTTGGTGCAGGTGTCGTCGGTTCTGAGCCGCGGCGTTCTCTGGACCTGATGCACTCGCCGGTGCGAGAGCCGTCACAGCGGGCCTCGGCTCCGGAGCTGCTGCAGAACAGAACTCCTTCATGAAGCTGTCGGGCCCCCCGTCCCTGCATCGTTCCTCTGATGCCCAGGCACTACACGCTGCTGACCGCTCCGAGCCAGAAACCAGAACGACGGCTCGCCTCGCACTCGTCTGCTCTCTCACGCTAACTATTTTAGAGCAATTGTAAGTTTTACTTGTACAGTTTGATAAAACGGGCAGTATTTTTTGTTGTGATGTCACCATGATGAAATGGGCAGTATTACCTAGAACCCTGAGCGTTTTCTGCGAAATAAACAGTAACAATAAAATTTTTTCCTACTGTTTTTATATTCGTTTTTTTGAAAGATGGTTGGTGCAGACAGATGAATCCGAATATATTTATTTATTCTAACGTTTGTAGGTCGACACCAGAGTTTTCTACACTGGTTTCGTTCTGGTTTTCAGTAGTGTGGCCTTTTCAGGCTCTTTCTCTGCAAATCTATTCGGCACAATCCTGGTCTTCTCCTTCTTCGATGTGTTTATTGGCGTCTCACCGTGTCTCCTGGTCACGTGCTGTGATCCTGGAAAATGGTTTCTGTAGGGACCTTTCAGATCCGCTGCTTCGCGTGGCTTTTGTCACGGTGATCCTGCATTTGTGTGTCACTAAGAGCTGCTAGCGCCAATAAAAAACACAAACACGCACGTGTCCTGCTGTGACTCATTCACACAGCTACCTACACGCCCCTACATGTTTTTTCTGGAAGGATTTCTGTGGAAATGTCATTTTGGTTCTCAAAATATTTTTTAAAGACGATAGTTCAGTTACTTTACACATTCAGTTATGCTTACGAATGTTTAATAATAAAACTGAGCAGCTCTTTTAACATTACAGGAGAGAGATGTTCATTCTTAATGACATTAAAGTCATATGCAAATGTAAAACCTTTGATTAATTTGACCTATAAGGAAAGAAACAAACACTTTTTATGGTTCAGGACAGTTTTAAATTTAGGGGTATATGTTCAAACATACAAATAAATAAACATTAACAATGTTTTTTTTTTTTTTTACATGTGGCCAGCTATTATAGCTTATTATGGCTAACCACAAAAACTAACAACTTAACAACTCGTATTAAACAATTTCGCCTATCACTCGATTAAACTTCTCTGAAACTGAACAATTTATGTGAACAACTACTACATGAACCAGATATATGGAAACGCAGAACAAAATTACAAAAACTTTACTTAAATGAAATCACAAAAAATGAAAAAAAGACAACTAATTATAAATGAAATATAATTCAACATAAATTATACGTGTAAACAATGCTAATTTCTGTGCACGTCACTGTTTACTATGTTTTTCGTTTCAGACCCCCCAAAAGGCATCATAAAAAACCCACTGACCTCCAAACGAACTCTTTTATCTGAAGCCCGTCTTTTTGTTCTCAGGTCTTACACTCCTCCTCAAGAAGGAGCATTACTGGTCTATTCTTTTATGAATTATCTTTTGTTTACCGTGACCCAAACCCATAAATGAAACATGGTTACTCCTCGCGTAGATTTGAACGATTCTTCAGGAATAAATCCAGATTAAGAACCATTTTCCAAGACATATGCCTATTAATACCATTATTCCTCACGTGGTAGGAAAATACCCAAACGGCAAAATTTTGTTGATACAGCCTTTCACTGAATCACATTTGTCATTAAATTCAAAGTTTAGCAGTAAATATGCTTCCTTTACCGTTTTTTGGAAGCATGACATAATACCACTGAAACATTGCGACAAACAAACGAAAGGCTTTAGTTAACCGTCACCACATTTGAAGTCCTTGAACTGCTGGATATGAGATCTGATTCAGCGACAGCTGTGAGAATCGGTGCAGAAGAAACTGATTAGAATACGCCACTACGTACAGCAGAACATGAGACTAGCAGCACTCGCGAGCGCCTTGATGGTCATTTAGGATGCTGAAGAAATCCTCGTGAAAGAGCAGGTAATGGCCCACAGCAGGTTGTTGATTGCCTTGTATTGATCCGCTGGTATCCTAGCATCAAGCAGTTTTTTTGAGGCAACCTAGCGAGCGCCAGTGACTCCGAACGCTGATCGGCTCCAACTCATAAAACGAAATCCCCTGATCTCCAGAGACACTCTCCAGACCGATCGCCTGAGCCCGACTGTTTTTACTGCTTCTCCATTCAGGCCCTTCTTAGTATGATCATCTTGCTTCATTCCAGATCTAAATCCCTTCTTTTACACTGTTCCCCTTGTTCAGCTGGGAAAACAAGACCCAAAAACCTCACAGATCTTCTAAAACTCCTCACAATCTGTGAGAAGATTCTTCTAGAAACTTGCCACTCACAAAGGAAGCCGTTCAGTCCATGGAGATTTAGTAAATGTCCATCCAAACACCCAACACATTACAAAAGCATCAATAATCACTGAAAATAATCATCAAATAATATTTGTACTTTATTCGTATCCACAAACGCCATTTAAATCTCTCCTCGCCTCTCATGCTATCTGACAGTGATAGACAAGCCGTCCGTGGTAAAGGACACAGCGTGATGAGGGCAGCCTGTGCTGTATAGCCAGAACACAATCCAGACAAGACTCCTTCTGCTATGGACAAAACGACCTGTCTCCACTTTCTCTTTCTCTGGAACATACAATACTACAATTAAAGGTAATCATCAACTTTTTTAACTCGACAATTATTTGGCACCATGTCTTCTTGATGTTATGAGGATATAAACAGAAATATCGCGAACAACTATAATATTCTCAGCATTGTGAGGAAAAAAAGTTCCGAAACGCCAAGATCTTAACTCTGAATTCTGATCTTTTCCTCTCACAATTTCGGACTTTTTGTCCCTCAGAGTTTCATGTTAGAGTTACATCTCACAATTTCCGAATTTTTTGTCTTCTCTCCTCCAGTTTTTTCTCAGAAATTTTAACCGTTCAAATCTAAGCAATTCTACAATGTTTTCGACGTTTTGAATTCTAGTTTACATCTCGCCATTATGACAGTTTTCCCCCTTAGAATTAAAGTTAACTCGCGCAATTTCATTTTTTTTTTTTTGTTTTTACCATTTCTAAATTTACATTTTGCAATTTTTTGACTTTTTTTTCTCTGAATTCTAAGTTTACATCTAACAATTCTGTTTCCAAACTATTGAAATAAAAAGACATAAAAGCTTAATTACCCACGTAGCTGTTTGATTCTCACGAAGGTTGCTGGCGTTTTTCCTTTTTTTCTTGAGTCTTCTCACAATTTTTATTGAAGGGTTTACCTTGTTGAAGATAAGACTACAAGATTGCAACGCTTTTAAATAGTTTTCCTTTCTGTGGTGGAAACCGAACTTCCATACCCTTTGAACACACAGAAGGCAAGAAGAAAGAAGGAGTTCTAGTGAGGATGCTTTGAGAGGCCTGGGCTCTCACTTCTTCAGTCACGCACGGGACACGATACGGCGAGCCGAGATGCCAGGCGTGGGATCTCTCACATGTTACCATTTTAGAAGCGAGCTGTCTCGAGGAAGCTGCCGTGATAGTGTCGGTCGTTGCTGCCGCGTCGCTCAGGTGTCTTGGACGTGTGGAACGTTCGATAGGACGGACTGAGATGGTGACTGACGAGGATGAGTCCCAGGATGAGGACCCTGACGATTGTGCTAACACCAGCGGGCAAGTGCTCCTGCTTCCGCTGCTCCCCGCCTCGTCCAAGTGCATGCAACTTCTACGCTGTGCAGGAGAGCCAGATAACGCCCTCAGTTTTCTTTCTCTTCCCTCCCTTAAGTACTCATGTAGCACAATCCAAAAACCAACACATTCGCTAAAACTACCCTGACACTTATCGCCTATTTTTCTTCTGTGTTGGTACACCACGATATAAACCCAAAACAGCGCCACAGAGCCGTGTCAAAGAGCAGTCCCCGAATCACTGACGTCCAACACTGGAGATTAAAAAACACAAGGGTAAGCAGATTACTATCGCACATTCTCCTCTGTTCCATCCACCTTTCCTGCTTCGGTAACATCCTGTCATCGTAAGATCTGCACTCGCGTCTGTTGACCCTGAAACTACAAACCCATTCCATTAAGGGTTCAATTTGTGTGAAATTGAGATTTTCTACATCATCTGTACATCTCTGAATAAAATCACGCTCATCCTATTGATTGTGTGTATGTGTCGTCATTTGTTTACGCGAGGAGCGGCTATTTGTCCTGAGATACAACTATGTGAAAATCTGGAATCTGAGGGAAGCAACAAAAATCTAAATTATTTGAGAAACATCATCCGTTAAATTTGTTACAAATCGAAGTTCTTAAGCAATGCATCTTGACTAATCAAAATAAGTTTTGGATATATTTATGGTTAGGTTACCACGTTTACTACATTTACTACAATGTACGTTTGTCTATTGCTACAACGTACGTACCTGTGCTCACACACTGATCGACTGCCCTATCTGTGCTGCCAGGACACCATGATAGTTTTTTTTATTTTGCGTTTGTCGCATTTCCTTATGCAGATCAGATTCTTGGTACAATTTAAAAAGGATATATCCAAGTATTTATAGATGTGGTTTTTTACATGGCCCCTCACAGATTGTGCCAGTTGCCTCTCTCTTTATTGGAAAAAGGCCTGTTCATAACTTCTTTGGTTAAGAAGACATATCTTCATGCCTTGCAGTGGAAAAGAGAACCATTCCATTTTTTTCACGGGTAAAGAAGTGCTATTTTTCAAACGAAAATTCTGGAGGTGTCTTCGTTTTGTTTATTATTTATTTTTTGATTGCGGATATTGACAATATAAAATCGAGGAGGATCACAAATTCTTGATTTGGTATTAACGCATCTCAGTAGTAGTGCTGTGTTCTGTCCAACAGGTATAATTTAAGCAATAACAACAATTACATTGTTATGATCCCACAATTATACATTTCTCTTGCTTATGCACAAAATCATCCATATGAGGATATTAAGATAAAAATCAATGTTCCTATGAAGATATTTCAGTAAATCTCTCTGTTCCTGTTAAATATCTATCAAACTTAATTTTTGATTAGTAATATGCATGCATAAGTAGACTTCATTTGAACAACTTTAAAGATGATTTTCTCAATATTTAGATTTTTTGTGCTCCCTCAGATTCCAGATTTATTCAACTAGTGTGTATTCCAGACAAATATTTGTCCTCCTAACAAACCACACATCAATGGAAGCTTTATTTAATTCATCGTTCAGATTGATGCACCTAACACCTCAAGTTTTTCAGAAAATTGATTCCCTCATGACTGTTTTTGCTGCTTCCCATTGGCTTGCATATTTATAGTTTTTTCCAGTCGTCTCGTCCAGAACTCCCAATAGAGCTTTTGCTGTTTCCAAACAATGAATCTTAATGTCGCGCCTTACGTGGGAAACGCGTCTTGGCATGGGTTTTGAATTTGACTTGACCCCAAACACAGCAAGTGTGAATGTTTGATGAATGTTTTTTCCCACCAACAGCAGTGGCATTAAACACACCGGTGCAGACCTGAAGCATTCATTGTTTTCTTCAATCACTTATTCAGTGTAGAGTAGACCGCCCCGCGGCGACACACTTTTTGTTCGTTTCCCTTATTCTCGCTGGTACTGAATTGAAACTGCCCATAAATCACCGTGGACTATAAACGGAGTATATACACTCCACTGCGGGTAAACAGCCATTTCACTCCTCATGTGTGATCGAGAAACGACAGACGCTCCAACACCATCACTACAGCCCGCGCTGTCATTGACTGAGTGTTGTGCTTCATCGCTACTAACAATACCGCATACAACCCCCTCGCTCATTCTAATACACCTAACAGTGACCCACACCACAACATCACAGTAAGAATGAATGATCACGAGTGAAGGTGAAGTCGTCATTACCCCTCGTCGCTGTCTATCGGTAGCCAAAATGAACTCAAAACACTAAAAATGGAAAGACAAAACATGTGTTTTTTGTGTTTATGCGACAAACATGTGTAAGTTAGTGGCTTTTTAAGAATTCACCTTTATTTCCCCTCTCACAAATCTTTTTTACAGTAAGACACAAATAGTGAAGACTTTTTAGGAGACAGAAATGTCATATTTAAAACAGCAGTATTTCATCCCAGTGCACTTTAACACAAACTCATGCATTCTTCAATCGGCTTTCATTCTGTTCACGAGGCTACAAAGCTGTAGCTATGTTTCTAAAAAGTACAATATTTTACTATTTTGGCACCGTTTTTCTGAGTTGTGCTCTCTGGAGGCAAATACGTCGCTTTGTTCCATGTTTTCTGCTTTCTCTTTGCTGGAATTGAACATTGTCAATTATAATTGTGTGTGTGTGTGTTGTGTGTGTGTGTGTGTGTGTGTGTGTGTGTGCATTGATATCAGAGTGTGCTTTGTGTGTGTGTTTGTGCTGAGAATTTTTAGTTTTTCTTTTTAAATCTGGAACTGCACAAAAATAAAAATGCATCAAAATGAATGTTTGTTTCTAATGCATGAGACATTAAATAAACTCAAAACATGCTAGCTTTTAGAATCTTTGTGTTTTCATCCAATTCATTAATGAATTTTTGGTCGTTATAGTCATGACTGATTGTTGGTAATAATATGTGTTAGTGAATGTAGTACAAAATATCATAAGAAAATACCTTTTACGTCCATTTTGGACACTGGCTGCTCTGTCCTCTTTTAATTGATGCAACAAGACTTAACTGCACTGCAACAAATCTGAAAGTGCCTTTATTTGATGACAAATGTCAGGTCGTGTGTGTGTGTGTGTGTGTGTGTGTGTGTGAGGCGCTCACGTTCACTGAAGACGAAGTCGCTCTTGATGTCGAAGGGTTGAATCTGAATGTCGTACATGGAGACCGGTATGATTCCCTTTCTGATGGGCGCTGGAGATCAGTGTGAACGTCTGCTGAGACGAGCAACACGAAACGAGCGTCGGCCGGAGGTCACCAGAGCGAGAGGTGGTGTGTGCTGGACCGTGTTTTTCCCCGCTGCGGCACACACACACACAGACACACACACACAGAGAGCGAGAGAGAGAGACTCACACAGGGGGTGAGAGCCATGGGGGCACCAGGGTGGAAGACGAGGATGGGGTGGTGAGGAGAGGGGAGAGAGTGAGGAGAGAGAGAGAGGAGCACAGAAGAGAGGGGGGAAGAGAGATGAAGACACAGACGCCTGAGGAGAGAGAGAGGAAGAGAGAGGAGAGAGAGAGAGGACAGATGTTTGGTGTGGAGGGGGGGTGGGGTACGAGGGACAGGAGAGAGAGCAGAGAGAAGAGAGAGAGACAGACCAAACCACACACACACACAGACAAACACAAAAACATAGCGAGAGGGACGAGAGAGAGAGAGAGAGAGAGAGAGAGACACAGGGGGACACAGTAGTCACAGCGAGAGAGAAGACGAGAGTAGAGAGACTGTGTGACTGTAGAGGCGTACGTAGAGAGAGAGAAGCACAGACATTTTGTGGACTCCGATGAGAGCGAGGTAGCACACACGTGACACACATATGATATTTTATGACACAGAGGAGAGAGAGATGAGAGAGAGAGAGAGAGACACACACACACACACACACACACACACACAGAAAGAGAGAGAGACACACACACACACACACACACAGATGTGTGTATATGAAAAGTGTTATGCAAATAAACGTGAACGCTGCTCTTCTTACAGTGATGGCATTTCTAAACAATCATCTAAACGCTGGAAGTTGTGATGAAGCAGTATGAAGAGGTAAAGAGCTGGATCTGTGTGAACGGCTGAAGGCTGGTGGATGTCTCAGCAAGCACTGCAAGCAACAACACTTCTGGAACAATGGGCTTTGTGTCTCAGCACCCCCCCCCCCCCAAAAAAGCTCATTTTAAATGATAAAACAAAAGCTCAACTAACACAATAAGGAGCAGCAGGTTAAACACATTCGCTGCTGACCGCACCTGAATTTACGTGAATGCAGCAAACCTGGAGCGTCAAATCACAAAACAAGTGACCATCTGTCAACGGATGATTGATCTTTATTTACTCATCTCAATCTGTTAGCCAATCACGAACGTTTGTCTGCTCTTAGGATGATTTCCGGAACATGAAGCTGTCGGACTCGAGACGCTTGGTAAGCGTAATGAAGTGTGTGCCTCTGAAAAGTGTGTTAGACCAGCTGGACCTTGTTTATCTTCACACACTTCAGTTCTTTAGGTCTTTTCCTACCAGCATGTCCCATCGTGGGCTTCTCCTGCACACACACACACACACACCACTACACACCTTAGGGGACTGTGGTAAATCTGCTGTAAAAGAACTCAGATGGATCAGTTTCTGCTCGGTATCACCTTTGAGAGAAGATAGATTGCGGAATGGGAAAGAGTGATTGTTCCACTGGATTCTGCAGACTCCGACTCACTGCTCCTACACATCTCCCAGCGATATGAGCTCCACGGCGGGATCGACACACGGGACGGCCCTGATCCGTGATCAGTGCACACACACACAAACACACCACACACACAAACACACACACACATCCGATCAGAGCATCTCACGTTTGTTCATGTAAGTTTGCAAAGTTTTAAGCAATCCTGACGGAGCGTGGCGTATCTAGGATGGATATTTAGTTTAACTTTCTAAAGCGATACACAATCCGAATCCCCCGAACTGCGATGGCTATCAGGCTCAGGAGCTTCATTTAGGATTTTTAGAGTTGCTCACGTTCGAATCCGTGTCAGTGCCAGGAAGTCGTAGGGAATCAGGAGATGTCACAGACACAAACTCCGCAATCAAGAGTGTCGTTCAGTTGTTTTCTATCACTCACTGAAAAAAATATTCGCGGGTAGGGAGTCGGGGTGTGAAAGTAGGGAGAGATTCTCCACCTCCTGCTCCGCATAGAACACACAGAGCTCCGACAGAGGCCACTGGAGAGGGACCAGGAGAACATGTAGAAACAGGAGGGACACACACACACACACACACACACCACATCATTACTAGACTCCGTTCTATGGTGGTCTGTGTGAATCTGTCTTCTTTCACGGGGGGGGTTGTGAGACAATTCTCTGTAAAAACTGCAGTGAACAAACAAAGATATTCATTCATTCTTTCTGGTTCTACTTTTGATCATTCTATTCTCTCCTCTATTCAATTCTCTTCGATCAGTACACTGTAACGTGATGTCTAACACGACAGCCACCACCAATCTTTTAAGAGAGAAAACTACACCACCCCGTCGCACCGCCCAAGCAGATCTCACACACACCCCACGCTGAATTAAATCTGTAATTTTCTGTTAGTTTTGACATTGGGAGCTTCTCGTGCTTCCCTCACTCAGAGAATCAGACTCCTCCAGATCCACTTACCGAGCAGCAGGAAGCAGCTCCATCTGGAGACCGTGAGGAGGACTGCGAGAGGAAACTCCGAGGAGAGGTGCGAGGTTCACTGCTGCATTGCTTCCTCCGCCGGCGGAAGTTCCGCTCAAGTTTCCGCAGAGAGAGAGAGAGAGAGAGAGAAGAGAGACCTCGGTCCCGAGCCGCGTCTGCAGGGACACTCAGAGTCAGGAGCGTCGCAGCTCGTGCACGCACACAGTCCACGGCGCGTTACTGGATGACACGAACCGACCAACGCGCTCAGTGCTTTCAGTTTATTAATTCCAGGAAGAGCAAGGCAGTGCTGGGTTTTCTCCAGGTAATGGAATTTTATCTAATTTAGTTTAAAAAAGGAATCCTTACATGGGACACTGGGGGTAAGTTAAAAATCAGAATCATTTTGAGCACGAGGTTTAAAAACAATAATGAGCACACTATACAGTTAAGACAAGTAGAAATAGTATTTTGGGGGAAATTTCATTAGAGATATTTGTAAATCAGCTCTTTACATCTTGAACTGTGTTTCGTTGACATTATTTCAGAATTTAGGTGTTTGAATATCAGAGTCAGGTTTCCACTGGCGATAACAATGTGAATATTCAATAGCCTTTTTTGTAGGGGGGGCCTACAGAATGTCCTAAACAGAAATTGGCTTAAAAAAACAAAATAGAAGCCCACTGTGACAACTCGCCCCAGTATGCCCTAAAACAAATGAGTAGTATTCAAAACACTGGCATACGTATACAGAACTAAATGAAATAAATAATGCTATATATATATATATAGGCCTAACCTGGGTAAACACGAGATGGAACCACATTTGAGGCATAGTCTGTTTCAAGGATGGGATTACTGCAAAGCTGCAGCTGGGAGTGGGGGGGAGAGACTCGAAACTGTCGTAAGCACTAACCATATAGAGTCAAAACCGAACTTTATTCAGCACAGCTTCAGCAATCGTCTCACATTAGCACTGTTTATTCGGTATAGTTCATCCGATCTCACGAAAGTGCGTATAAATAGTACAGCAAATAAAAACAAGAACATCGTGATTATCGATGCTGCGTAAAAGTGACTCTGGCGAGTGTGGTGCTGCGCAGCGCGGGGGTAGATGCGCATTACGGTGACACGCACACATCAATCTCTGCGTATCTCTATACCACAATTTGGCATACTGTTTATACACACTTTCATAGAAAAGTTTAATAAAAGTATGGAGAGTTAAACTGTCAGAACAAAGTTCATCTTGATAATGTCAGAGTAACTTTGATAGAAAGGTTTGTAATGAATTCGGTTGAATATCTGGTCAGATAAATTTAAACACGATTAGATTAGATCAAAACAAATTATTAGCTCAAGCCAGATTACCAAGCAGTGGGCTCAATTTGTTCAGTCCTGTTGATGTAAAAAGTTAGCACTTTAGCAATTAAAAAAAAAAACACTTCAGCAAAACATGCTCAGGGGTCAAAGTCCTCTGAATCATTTAAGCTCACAAAATGTTTTACTGTTAGTCCACTGTATGAAGCCTTATGAGTATAATATGTCATAGTTTACTTTATTTTGGCTATCCTCACATACCTAAATTGAACTGCAGTGTCCTGCACCCGCTAGTTAAAAAATGTCAAAAATTATATCTACTGTCTGAATTCATTTTTGGTTTGACTGTACTCTCATACCATTGATGAAAAAATGCTTGGATAAAAGTGTCCTGCTAAATGAATAAACTACAGGAGTGATTTATTCCAAGCTCTTGTATTGTTTAGTTGGGCACACGCACTAGTTTAGTAGGTTAGTGACTCCTCACAGATGGTTCAGGGTCTCCCTCGCTCCTCAGACTCAGGAGCGCTTTAATCAGAAGTCAAACTCACACTTGGACCGCAGCTTGATGCTGTCGATGCTAGGCTTGCATCCCTACTTGGGGTGTTGTTTCCAAGGGGAAAAGTCTCTGGACATTGGGATGCAGCGGCCGGGTGCTGTCTGGAGGCCTCTCTGTGCTCCTCTTCACCTCTGAAAGGTGAACCTCATCAAACGCCGGAGGGTGCTCAGAGATCTGGATCCGTGCTCAAACCCGGTTTTGCTTTGGCCACTAACGTCTTAGGCGCCTCCGGGAGCAGTGTACGAGCAACTGCACTCTTTGATAGTAACCAATAGTCAAATCTTCTGAAGGAGCGGACATCAAACACCCAGCTTCTTCTTGGCTTTCTCAAGACTCCTCTTGGCTCTTTGCTGAAAGGAGTTAATAAAATGCCAAAGAGGACCAGAAGCAGGACTCGCACAACTCGAGGGCGTTTTGGAGGCTCTGGGTGAGTAAAACAGTGGAGGCAGGTGATTGTTGGGGCGATTGATGCTCTCCCGTGTTTCTGAGGATTTTTTGGAGTGACAAACACCAGAGATCCTCCGGCCTTTTGGTTGAGAAGCAAATCAACCGTCCCTCCCGTATTCTCAATGGAGTCTCATCGACTGATTCTCTTCGGCAGCGAACTAGATGATGCGTTTAACAGCATGTTAAACAGCATGGGCATTCGAGTCCTTCTTCTTCCAAATGCAGGATCTGTGAGAGCTTCTCCTCGTGGTTGAGCTTCACTGATGTTGCACAGTGGAGAGTTTCTGCCAAGAGCACGCTGTTAAAAAAACAGTCATCCATCGTGAACTCTCCTGGAGTGACTTCAGTAAAGCCGCCTGCAAGCAGTCAGTGTGTCGGAGTACATGGCGCACCAGCAACCGCAGAGTGCCGCACCTTGTTCTGTTCTGGCCGCGGGTGATATGGAGGGACCCAGCCTTTTGAAACGCGCGCACGCAGGGAACCCAAGACGCGCGGACTGGATTGGCCGCCGGCGGCCGGCGTACATTGAGCGCAGGTGTTCCCATGGGTCCAGGGCGTCCGCTGCCTCTGGATCAGCGCCGGCTCTTCACCAGGATCTTCAACTGCGTTCAGGGTGTCCCATCTCGCCGGCGTAGTCCTGCAGCGGCGTAGCGGGGACGACTCTAGTCCTGGGGAATTCACAAGATCGCACCCCTCATGCCGCAGAATATTCACGACGGCTGGCATCTAGCAACCCGAGTCCTGGAAGGTAAACACAGGGCGGAGAGGCAGGAAGCGTCTGGCGCCCCCTTCGCTCTCGGAGTCTAGAGTAGATGATTTTCCCATTCCCGAGCGTCTAAGACGAACCTGAGCGAGGTGGGAGCTGGTGGTGGGAGATGGCGGTCCAACCCGGATTCTGGCTGTCGGTGTTGGAGCCAGCAAAAAAAAAAGTGTCTGGTTTGAGCTGTTTCCTGATGGAGCTGATGGAGATCTGGCTTTGTAGTTGGACCGTGCGCTCTTTGGGTTTTTTTCACATGGACAACGTGGAGTCTCATTATCATACTTTATTGTTCCTGTGTTAATGTGCTGATTTTAATAAGGGCTTCAGAGAAACACCGCGCGATGAAAACAGGGATGAAAACATGAGGACAACATATTGACTGGACGCGGCTGCTGTCTTTGTGGCGGGAGAGACTGAGACAAATCAAGACAACTGCGGCTGTCGTATTCAGGCTAAAATCACACATTTTGTAGGCGTTTTGTTTGACAGATAATCAGTGAAGTCTTGCGCAGGGAAGATGTAACAACACTTTCACTTGTTTTAATGACTGTAAAGGCTGCTTTGACAATGTCTTCGGTATAAAAAAGGTCGACTGAATAAATAACGGAGACGTGACTATTTTAGGCATCTACACACTCTTCAACAGAGATAGCACCGGACAGTCCTCTTGTAATTATTACTTAAACCATTGTTTTTGATAAGCAGGTTACCCATGGTATTTGTGTAAAACAGGGGATGTAGGGGGAGCGTGGGGACAAAGGAACGCAGGGTTAGTTGTAACACTCGTGATTTAAATATTTCCACAAATGCTGACAATTTACCGTATTTAGTTTGCCCATATCAACACTTCGATAGAGAAAAATAGTGCGGCCAAAAAAAAAAAAAAAAAAAAAGGGATAAAAAAACAAAAAAATAAAAAATCTTTACAAGATATCTGCAAAACTGCTGGCGCTTAATCAGCCAGTGCATACAGCGCACTCGTACCAGCGTGCCCCGGCTGTTATTAGACTATTACATTACTATAACACATTCGCGATGTAATTTACCACTATTGACTTTTATGAATCTTAAATGCGAAACCCCAATAAACGGAGAATAAAGCAGCCTGATCAGTCGAAAGTTTAGATGTTTCAGAAATTAAGTTGGCAACGAAAATATAAAGCACTTTAGGGGCGGGTTATGTGTCTCGGTGTTCTGTGAAAGCTGTGTGTGATGGAGGGAGGGGAGTGGACGTATCTGTGTTGTTTTCTAAATGTTTCTTCATCCTAGTTTGTCAATCATATTGTTATGCGAGTTTCCTATATCGGCTGTGTGTTGTGATCAGTAGAGGCAGGCCCAAGGCATGGCTTGTCAAATGTCTTCATTGTCAAAATCCACAATTACGTTATTTTTAAGTTCGTTAAAAAAATGCCATTATTTTAATCGATTTGTCTTGTTTTTTTGTGTGTTTTTTCATTAGATCAATAACATTTTAAAAACTCGTGATGAGTAGTTACCAGTGTATGTACTCACCCTGTACGGGGTCATGTTGTAACATCTTCAGCATCAATTCTTTGGAGGTAAATAAAGGAAAAATGTATACACTGTATACTACACACAGCCACATTATTTGTTACTGGACAAGCTGAAATTACCATGAATAAAAATGGTACACTGAAACCCAACATGGCTTTACCCAAACCTGAGAAAGATTATGTGAGAAAAAACACGATAGATGTGACAAAAACCAAAACATGGTTTTTCCTAACACTTTTAGACTCTAAGAGAGAACATGGTTACTTTTTGTAAGTGGTTTGTTTTAACACACTGACCTCACTGAGGCTGCCACTTCTGTTGTGAGAAGTTTCAGTTTCTACTAGCCTTTTGTCAGGATCTTTCTTGCTCTTTTCCAAGAAGGACGAAGGTTAGAAAACCGCAACTTTTCGGCAGTGCGACACAGAAGTCTGTCTGCCCACAAGCCCAACGCCCATCAGACATCAAATGAAACATCAAATGACCAATCAGAAGCGCACGTAAGTGGTCGGGCTCTCTCTCCAAGGGCTAGTCTGCTCTTGCAAACACGGAAATGATAATGTACATATCGAATTTATAAACACCAAGGGCTGCTATGATGACAGTTCCGTCTACCAATATTTTAGCGACTACATAAATTTTAACAATCAAGACATGTAAATATTAAAGTGTATGTAAACATCTGCTTGTTTGTAATTTTAGCTGCATCTGAACAGCACATGTACACACTATGAATTTACCTGAGAAGTGATTATGCCTATGCTAGTTACATATGCGAGAAAAACGTGCACAGACCATTATATAGATTATGTGGTGAAGAAATAAGATATAAAAGTAAAGAGTTTGGTTGAAACATATGAGGGGCGGCGTTGTAGCCGGATATGATTCACTTTTATATTTGTCCATGCTGTTTTGTGTCATCCTATCTGCTCTTTTACTTTGACTATCACTCTTTATAGACTAATACAATCACATATCAAGAAGTCATTTCTCTAATATTTAATTACAATATTTACCGATAAACTGACACATTCACACATCAGTGGTATAGAGACTGATGCTGAGATCTGACTTTCATATTGAAAATGAACGTGCATCTGCAAACTATTTCAAATATATAGTGAATTAAGCTACCGACTACATCAAATTCAAGAACAAAGGTTCCATCGAACAATAGTATTCTGAGGCTTCTAGCCGTCGATTGCAATAATATGCACTACAGTGTTTAGGCACTAGTTAACAGTATATGACAATATAGTTCATAAAGATGTGTGTGATGGTATCTTTGGAAGGGAAATATGGATATATTATTTGTAAACCTTCTCTTTTTATCGCCTATTTCAGTTAATGTCATAAAAATCTAGCTTGATGTTCAGGTAGTAGTGCTGACAGTCGCGTGTAAAAACATGACGATGAAGACCAGAACAAGATGAACATTGACGAAACCGATTGCCATACTGAGACGCAGCTCTGACTGAGTCAAACTCGCGTGCAGGGTTCGAACCAAAGACTATAGAAATACAAAGACGAGTTCACTCCAATAATGATAAATGGGAGAAGCGAGAAGCTGCAACACGGCAATATGGTGGGATAGTTCCACGCGCCTTCAGAAATGAAAGACGCCAGTCGCTGATTGGTAAAGTCATTGCATCACTGCAGTGGCCAGGTTTTAACTATAGTCAACCAGGTCTTCTTCGTCTTTTTTTTTTTTTTTTGAGTAAATCCCAGGTAATTTTTCCCGAGGGACGGCAGTTTTCACTGGTTTAGGATTCACATAGAAGTTTAGATTCGTTTCCATAAACTCATCTAGATCAACTCTGAATAAAGACAACAGAGGATTAGAGACAGATTGTTGTTTCTGTATGTGACATTTAGCCAGCAGGAAACACAAATGAATTTGGTATATACTCATTTTCCTATATTCTCTTTTCAAGTAGTCCTAAACAATTCCAAAAAAAAAAAAAAAAAAAAAAAAAAAAAAAAACACAGTTTTAACCCTCTGAGGTCTGAAGGGCCCTGACATTTGTGGGGGTTTTTCTTTCGTTTTTTTTTTATTTCTGAAGAAAATGTCTCTGTGGCAAACAATGAATCTTCATCAGAAGAGACAAAAACAGCAGCTCACTTCAGTGTCTGACTTATTTTTATCAAACAGTTAAAATGTTGTATGCAGTTTTGTACCATTTTAATTTTTTTTTTAATACATTTTGAAGTTTCTGATAGTCTTTTTCCATTGAATACACTTGTTTGTTCGGAAACAGTTTTTGTTTCTTTAAATGTATTTTCATGATCTGAGGTCAGTTATAACATGTCGCCTTGTTCAGCATGGCTACTGAAATGATATTTAATCTCACATTAAACCCTTTTAACACTGAAATAAAGCATATTAATTCAATACCTGAGATGATCACTGTAATATTTTGTATGATGTAGCTCCAGCCGTTCCTCTGCCGCGTGTCTCAGCGTATGGGTTAGTACAGTCGTTACAGAAGTTTGCCAAAAACAGCACCTTTAACACTTTACAAGAATGCAGACAGAAATAACAGCATGCTTTAGCAGTAAACTCACGGCCACATTATCCAGTGTTCTCATGAAATAACTCTGTCCAGACTGCAACAGCTTTCATTTGACACCTGGGAGAATTTATTGGTACACATACTATAAAACAGTATTAAAGTAGAAGGATAACAACAGTATTTTTTGAGTATTTTCATTGCTAGAGTTTGACAAATACGATTATATATTTATAAATGACAAAAGCACTTACAGCATGATCCACTGAGAAGCTACAGAAAGCTCTGGAGACAAACAAATAAAAAATGGATGGAATTCAAAGCGCGACAGTTCTGCAAAAAATAATCTGCTTTTCCCGCAAACTAATAAATATTAGAGCAAAGGTCTACGTGGAAGTCTCGCACAAAGAAAACATTCAGGCTAGTGCAAACTTAAACTACTCACTATAATATATTCATATATGCATCTTTATATAAATAAACCCCTTATTTTGGCATTTATCATGTTAAAATAATTTTTAAACGTTCTTACCTGACATATAGTGGCACATTTGTAAGCGATGGAGTTTAAAAGCACTTTGCTTTCTCATGAGATATGTGTTCACCGCCAAAAACACTGAAACACCGCCAAACACATGACGCAAAGAAAAGAAGAAAAGGAATAAAAAAGACAGAGGGAAAACTTACAACAACCAATAAATATAATCTCAGAAGCAAACAATGAGTATTTTTCAGTTACAATATCTAAACATCCTTAAATCAGGATGCTTTTACTGGAGATGCAAAATGAACACATGATAAGAAGTCTTGTTTTCTGAAAAATCTGTCAAAATGAAGCAAGTTTAAGCTTAAAACAAGTTCTTTCTTGTGTTCACACACTTCATTTTGATACAGTTTTCAGAAAACAAGACTTAATATCTTTCTGATTGTCATTTTGATTCATGTTTTGCTGTTTAGTTTTCCTTTCTGGTTGAAACAAGACAAAAGTGCCTAAGAACATGATTTCTTTCGCAGTGCACCTCTCTTTAAAACAAGTACCAATAGATTACACCTAAAAAATAAAAGAACAAAAACACAAGTGTGCAAACAAAGTTCAGTGCTGTGTCAGAGAAAGCAAATGGTTTTGCGTCGATGCGAGGAGGATTCTCACGAGAACACAAAACAGCGTTTCACAAAACTCATTCACCTTCACCAGCCCGTTTAAAACCTCTCAAATAAAACAACACTCGGGTAAAACCAGGTGCGTCTGATCTTAAAAACACAGTACAGGAACAGATGAAAAACGCTCGGACACTGCTGTGATCCGGCCTCCAGATGCATCTACATTCGTCGTGTACAGAGGAAAGCTAGAGCTCTGCTACATCGTCAAAAAGATCCTTGACATCCTATCACAGAAAGTGCTCGGGACGGGAGAAACACGGTGTGACAAACTAATCAGATTCGTCCGCTCGCCTGACTCTGCTACGGTTAACAAGCGCAGTTAAGATACCACTTGAGAAGTTCACAAAGAACACTTCTGAGTTGTCGGCCCATAATGGCTGCAGCACTGCTGATGATGAAGATGATGATGATGATGGTGGTGTATAAAATCGTGCGTTCACCGCCTCCTCAGGAGCTGGGCGGAGCTACAGTAAGAGCCGGATTGGCTGGACGCCGCTGCAGAGGAGGAGTTAACCGCGGTGGGCGGGGCTAGAGCTGAGGTAGGGAGAATGGGCGGGGTTTACAGACTGCAGGGGTTCAGGAGCACAGATGAAGACTTGGCTCCGCTCTCGTCTCAGTTGACGGACGGGAGCGGCTTACACCACCGTGGCTGGCCTGCGGTCCATGTCCTCCTCCAGCTTCACCATCTTCTGCATGTCTTTGGCCTGGAGAATCAGCAGATTTACAGTGCATTCATTCATCTGGAGCCTATGAATGATTTAACATGCTGTTCATATTGCACTGGCAGAATGAGTGTGAATACACATGGGCTAATTTAGAGCTACAGGCAAGAAAAAGTGAAAAATGTTGAGGTTTTCACAAAACTGGATTCATTAAGCCCTCGTCTAGCGATCCCAATATAGCAATTAAACATTGAAATTGATCTTTATTTGTGTGTTTTCTGAGAGGAGGTACTTCTGACTGAGCACAATCCTGATAAATATACACAGAATTACAGTTTTCAGTTCAAGCAAACATAATCTGATGTGTCTTAGGTGAAGGTTTTGGAACTGTTGGGGACAGCATGGGATGTGTACCGTTATATTAGATCTGTGCGTTACAGTAGGTCACTGTGTCATTAGTGTTAATCTAGAAAAATAAGAAAAGAGGAAATCCCTCAGTGCTCTTGATTGAACTGCTTTTGTGGTTTTAATAATCAAATTATTTGTAATGAACACACTAAAGTGATTTTTACATAGGTAATGCATTATTTGCTGAATTCATGTTTGTTCTACTGGTTTATTTTGCATCTGTTCTAATTTATAATAACAAAGATAAAATAAAATAAAAATAGCTATATTGTGATTATTAATATAGTAATTATTATTAAGAAAAAAAAACCTAGAGCAAAAGATGCAGTGTTGCTTGGTGATTTTTCTCGGAGCTGACTTTGCAAACGTGTGTAGCTCAGTCACTTTTAGTCTGATTCCAATAAACCATGTTCTCTCTCACACAGCTGCGACTAAATCTGTGAACGAACCACGTCCGTTGATGTCTGCTTGATTTGTGCTTGTGAGAGTGCAATAATTCAGACGAAATGAAAACATTCAAATGACAACAATCATGTTCAACATCAAACTAAATCAGTGTAATTACTAAAATATTCATCGAGTAGTGGAATCCGAATCAGTATTATGTTCATGATTTCCAGACTCAGTGAGCTCAATATCAGACGAAACGCTCTGCTTCTCTCTGTTAATAAAGGATGTGATGCTCAGTGCTGCGCTACACAATCAAACGCTGCTGCTGACTAACAGTGTGTGACTCACGGTGTGAAAGCACTCTGATGAGAGCCCTTTCATAACACCACTGGGAGCAGAACGCAGCGAGTGTTTGAACAGAACAATGGTGTTTTGAAAGGGCTTTGGTGAATTTAGGAACAGATTAATAACAAAATCATCAGGCATAATTAGTATATATATATATATACACACACACACACACACACAACTAATCTCTCTCTACATGTTTATATATGTGTGTGTGTTGAAAAATTACATGTGGCTGTAAAAATACCTCCAAAAGATTTATAACTATTTTTGTCTCAAATGAGAAAATATTAAGTAGACATTACAAATAGTAGCCTTAGAAAGAAATATTTAATTTTAATACACATAAACATTTAGGCTACATCGGCCTAACATGAACCATGGAAAACAAAAGAAGGTAATTTGAGAAACATCTCAGGTTTTTTCGTTCGTGCAGTGAAAGTCACTGGTAACCAAAACAGCTCTGTTACCAACAGTCTTCAAAATACCTTTGATGTTCCACAACAGTAAGTAATTCAGGTTTGAGTAAATGACATTATTAAAATTTTTGGTTGAGCTATCCCTTTAAAGCCCCCCCCCCCTTAAATGAAATAATGCTCTAAATAAGAAACTAAAACTGCCAGCAGGTGGCGGTAGATGTCTTCATGAGTCATTCATTCGATTCATTCAAACATGGATTCATTCAGAATTTCAGTAAACGGCTCACTTTATGAATGACTTTGAAAATATTTTAATTGCGTTATTTTTTTCATTACTAATTAATTAAACGCGTTCAACTGACAGTACTAATATATATATTTAAATGAAGAGTTAATTTGCAAAAAACAGATAACTCTTTTTAAAAAATGTCAAAAAATTATGTTTTTTTTCGTTGTGCATTACAATTAATCTCAATCAAACTGCAGTTGGGTTATTTATTGAAACACAGCTAACTAACACAATAAAGCACAATAAAAACATGATAACATAATAAAAAACATGTTTTTTGAAAATTAAAAAATCTGTTTTTGTAAATAAACTCTAGATATATATAAATATATATTTTTACTGTAGAGTCCCGTCTACAACAGAAGCATGGGTTTGATTTGAAATGGAGCTCAGTGACTGGTCGACTGCTGTCTGGCTTCTCCATGATTGGGCGAGTTGTCAAATGGGCGGGACTTCATAACAAAGTGTTCTGTCCGAACACTACTGACATTATTAACAGTCTGAACTTCATCAGTCAAGTTATCATCATCACCGCACAAGTCTGTGTTATTACAGTGTTCAGCCATACACTGGTTACTTTACACACTGTGGTTTTGAGTCTCTAATATCTGATCCTGTCAAATGTGCAGTGGAATCACCAGTGTTTAATAAGCTCCCTCACCGTGGCGTCTCTAGTTATCATTCAGTAAATCTCAATCAGACAGAAAGGAGACAGATGGAGAACACTGAAGAAAGAGGAGAGCAATGCGTGAGCCTACCTTGAGTCTGACTGTTTGCATGATGTGATTTCAAAAGCTGTTCAAAGAAAAGGCAAATCATATTTAAGGAATGGCTTCAGACGTCACGTGTAAGGAATATGAGTAATGGAGGACAAACACAAATCAAATGAAATCAAGGGAGGGGCAGCGCTCTTCTGAAACCCCGGCTCTGTTTTACCTGCTCGTTGAACTTCTCGAGTTTGTCCAGCTGCTCTCGCTGAGATTTCTGCAGCTGCTCCAGCTCCTTCGCCTGCTTCATGGCCAGCTGAGGAAGAAGAACACATCATCATCCTCACAGGATTCATGTTCTTCACGCACATCAGTGAGAACTACTACCTTTACAATCATTTAACAGATTCTTTCATTTGAAGCCTTTCACGATTGAGGAACATCACGAGCAGTTTATATACAGAGAATCACAATAATTCTGCAACATTAAAACTGTTAATTTACTGTTTATCTCTGAGAAGCTGCGCTGAAACAATCTGCAATGTATAAAGCGCTGTAGAAATAAATGTGACTTGACTACTGCATCATTTTAAAATGAAAAACAAAAAAAATTTTGTAAATACATTGCTGCAGAAACTCCTAATCTCAAGAAATAGGCTTCAGTCTCTTGAGATATCCTACAGATATTTGTTACCATTTAATTCATTTCACAAAAACAGTACCTCTGAGTATGGAAATAACTTTTACTTAATGTTCTGATCAAACTGCAGAAAACTGATGCTCTTCCTCAGTAATGTTGTCTTGTTTTTCAGTGCAAATGTCTAAAGATCCTCAAACCAAGATACATATCCTGGAGAAACAGATTGAACATATGAAGACATATGATTATAGTTTTCTCAGAAAACAAGACTTCATGTCTTCATTTTGCTTCTCCAGGAAGTGTGTCTTCATTTAAGGATATTTAGATGTTTGTACTGGAAAACAAGAAGGGATTTATGTTTTGCAGCACATGCAACATTTACTGCTGTGACTTCATGAATTTCAGACTTTCTGCTCTGATTTAAGACCTTTTTAGGCCTTCATTTGTGCAAGGGTGAATTAAGACTCTTTCCCTGCCAGAGTTTTTGAAAATAGGGCTAGGTTGATTTTTACTAAAATTTCATGGCTCCCAGAACATTTTATTGTATGAATATCTGAATGTTTTAATCTAGCTTCAAGCATTGTGTTTTATCAACACCTGAATGTAGGTAGGTTTCAGAAAACGCAACATTTTGAGCAGAAAGCTGAGAAAATTGCTTTATCAGATACTACATCTGGATCATATTCAGTAATGTTATCAAAGCAAAGATGCAGTAGATTGCTTCAGTCAGTACTCCTAAAGCTTGCACAGGCCTTTAACACTTTCTGGATCCACATTTCGCTGGTTAACATCAGGCAGTTTTCATTTATATGCGGTTAGTGTTGATGATCGCATTATTTTTCATATGCATATGCTTACATATGAGATTGTTTGTTTCTGCGTCTTCCTCGTGTGTGTTTTTGATCGAGTGACTCTAGACTCATTCAGGAGATGCGTAATAGTGCCCCGAGCATATAACAGTGAAAACACAGAAACAAGGAAAATTCCTTTTTTGTCAGGGAAGTGTTGTCTCATGAATAACAGAAAATTCTGTGTTTTGCAGGGAAAGAGATAAGACCCGCAGAAAGTATGTCTTTTGATTTTGGGATTGTGTTTACTCCTTAGATTAACTGTACACCAACTCGAATACAAAATCATCTGGTGACAAATGCAATCAACCTCTTAAACACAAAACCATTCCTCACAGAACGGAGCCATAAGCATCAGCTAAGACTAAAGAACATCAAACCAACCCTTTTTCTCTCCTCCAGGAACTTTTTGGTGTTGCTGCTGTTCAGCTCCCGAACTCTCCTGCGACACAGACACACCGAACCCATTAAACTGTGACAAATGACAATTTATTAATCACACTGTGCTGTCCGTGTCATGCCGCACCTCTCGCGCTCCGCCTTGTTTTTGATGCTCTTGTCCTGGCTGATGGCTTTGCTGTTCTCCATCGACGTCTTCGCCTGATTGGCCTTCATCTCTTTGCTTTGCCTGTCGATCGATCACAATACAGACATGTTCAGAACAAAATCCAGAAAATCAGTGATGAAGATGAAACATCATGCTCAGGGGTCACGGCTCTTTCTCATGGAGATACGGATGCAGAACAAACGGAGAACGGGTTCACGCGCGGGGAACTATCAATGTAATTAATAAAGACTCTTGAGCTGAATAGACAGCCGCTCTTCTCCTGAACTTATAGAGACTCATGCAACATTAATGCCTGTTAATTATGGCAGCCGTCCTCGTCTCTCCATCCTAATGAGACTCCACATCAGCATTATAAAGAGGAGAACACTGGCCCAGATGAATATATTCATATGAGTGTTGTGTGTTTTAATCAGATTCCACACATATTAGCATACTACGCTCAACCATACTTCACACTACACTCACTGCTCATCACGTCATGAACAAAGGTTTAGGAGTCAGACTCTCTAACCATTAGGCCACGACTTCCCCATATAAGTGAAATGCGCTGATAATATTTTAGAGGTGAGTATACCTAGGAAACAAATGGTAATGATGATAGTGATGACAGTGATGGTAGCGATTATAAAGAAGATAGTGATGGTAGCGATTATAATGATGATAGTGATGGTAGCGATTATAAAGAAGATAGTGATGGCAGCGATTATAAAGAAGATAGTGATGGCAGCGATTATAAAGAAGATAGTGACAGCAGCGGTTATAAAGAAGATAGTGATGGTAGTGGTTATAATGATGGTAGTGATGGTAGCGATTATAATGATGATAGTGATGTTAGCGATTATAATGATGATAGTGATGGTAGCGATTATAATGATGATAGCGATGGTAGCGATTATAAAGAAGATAGTGATGGCAGCGATTATAAAGAAGATAGTGATGTAGCGATTATAATGATGATAGTGATGGCAGCGGTTATAAAGAAGATAGTGATGGTAGTGGTTATAATGATGATAGTGATGGTAGTGATTATAATGATGATAGTGATGGTAGCAATTATAAAGAAGATAGTGACGGCAGCGGTTATAAAGAAGATAGTGATGGTAGCGATTATAATGATGATAGTGATGGTAGCGGTTATAAAGAAGATAGTGATGGCAGCGATTATAAAGAAGATAGTGATGTTAGCGATTATAAAGAAGATAGTGATGGTAGCGATTATAATGATGATAGTGATGGTAGCGGTTATAAAGAAGATAGTGATGGCAGCGATTATAAAGAAGATAGTGACGGCAGCGGTTATAAAGAAGATAGTGATGGTAGCGATTATAATGATGATAGTGATGGTAGCGATTATAATGATGATAGTGATGGTAGCGATTATATAGAAGATGATAGCGATGGTAGCGATTATAAAGAAGATAGTGATGGCAGCGATTATAAAGAAGATAGTGATGGTAGCGATTATAATGATGATAGTGATGGCAGCGGTTATAAAGAAGATAGTGATGGTAGTGGTTATAATGATGATAGTGATGGTAGTGATTATAATGATGATGGTGATGGTAGCAATTATAAAGAAGATAGTGACGGCAGCGGTTATAAAGAAGATAGTGATGGCAGCGATTATAAAGAAGATAGTGATGTTAGCGATTATAAAGAAGATAGTGATGGTAGCGATTATAATGATGATAGTGATAAAGGCGATTATAAAGAAGATAGTGATGGCAGCGATTATAAAGAAGATAGTGACGGCAGCGGTTATAAAGAAGATAGTGATGGTAGCGATTATAATGATGATAGTGATGGTAGCGATTATAAAGAAGATAGTGATGGTAGTGATTATAATGATGATAGTGATGGTAGCGATTATAAAGATGATAGCGATGGTAGCGATTATAAAGAAGATAGTGATGGCAGCGATTATAAAGAAGATAGTGATGGTAGCGATTATAATGATGATAGTGATGGGCAGCGGTTATAAAGAAGATAGTGATGGTAGTGGTTATAATGATGATAGTGATGGTAGGGATTATAATGATGATAGTGATGGTAGCAATTATAAAGAAGATAGTGACGGCAGTGGTTATAAAGAAGATAGTGATGGTAGCGATTATAATGATGATAGTGAGGGTTGCGGTTATAATGATGATAGTGATGGTAGCGATTATAATGATGATAGTGATGATAGCGATTATAAAGAAGATAGTGATGGTAGCGATTATAAAGAAGATAGTGATGGTAGCGATTATAAAGAAGATAGTGATGGTAGCGATTATAATGATGGTAGTGATGGTAGCGATTATAATGATGATAGTGATGGTAGCGATTATAAAGAAGATAGTGATGGTAGCGATTATAAAGAAGATAGTGATGTTAGCGATTATAAAGAAGATAGTGATGGCAGCGGTTATAATAATGATAGTGATGGCAGCGGTTATAATAATGATAGTGATGGCAGCGGTTATAAAGAAGATAGTGATGGTAGTGGTTATAATGAAGATAGTGATGGTAGTGGTTATAATGATGATAGTGATGGTAGCGATTATAATGATGGTAGTGATGGTAGCGATTATAAAGAAGATAGTGATGTTTAACGATTATAATGATGATAGTGATGATAGCGATTATAATGATGATAGTGATGGTAGTGATTATAATGATGATAGTGATGGTAGTGATTATAAAGAAGATATAGTGATGGTAGTGATTATAAAGAAGATAGTGATGGTAGCGATTATAATGATGATAGAGATGGTAGCGATTATAAAGAAGATAGTGATGGTAGTGGTTATAATGATGGTAGTGATGGTAGCGATTATAATGATGATAGTGATGGTAGCGATTATAAAGAAGATAGTGATGGTAGCGATTATAATGATGATAGAGATGGTAGCGATTATAAAGAAGATAGTGATGGTAGTGATTAAAATTATGATAGTGATGGTAGTGATTATAATGATGATAGTGATGGTAGCGATTATAAAGAAGATAGTGATGGTAGCGATTATAATGATGGTAGAGATGGTAGCGATTATAAAGAAGATAGTGATGGTAGTGATTATAAAGGTGATAGTGATGGTAGTGATTATAATGATGATAGTGATGGTAGTGATTATAAAGAAGATAGTGATGGTAGTGATTATAAAGAAGATAGTGATGTTAGCGATTATAATGAATATTGTGATGGTAGCGATTATAATGATGATAGTGATGGTAGCGGTTATAATGATGGTAGTGATGGTAGCGATTATAATGATGATAGTGATGGTAGCGATTATAAAGAAGATAGTGACGGCAGCGGTTATAAAGAAGATAGTGACGGTAGCGATTATAATGATGATAGTGATGGTAGCGATTATAATGATGATAGTGATGGTAGCGATTATAAAGAAGATAGTGATGGCAGCGATTATAAAGAAGATAGTGATGTTAGCGATTATAAAGAAGATAGTGATGGTAGCGATTATAATGATGGTAGTGTTATAAGCGGTTATAAAGATGGTAGTGATGGTAGCGATTATAATGATGATAGTGATGTTAGCGATTATAATGATGATAGTGATGGTTGCGATTATAAAGAAGATAGTGATGGTAGCGATTATAAAGAAGATAGTGATGTTAGCGATTATAATGATGATAGTGATGGTAGCGATTATAAAGAAGATAGTGATGGCAGCGATTATAAAGAAGATAGTGATGTTAGCGATTATAAAGAAGATAGTGATGGTAGCGATTATAATGATGATAGTGATGGCAGCGGTTATAAAGAAGATAGTGATGGTAGTGGTTATAATGATGATAGTGATGGTAGCGATTATAATGATGGTAGTGATGGTAGCGATTATAATGATGATAGTGATGTTAGCGATTATAATGATGATAGTGATGGTAGCGATTATAATGATGATAGTGATGGTAGTGATTATAATGATGATAGTGATGGTAGCGATTATAAAGAAGATAGTGATGGTAGCGATTATAATGATGATAGTGATGGTAGCGATTATAAAGAAGATAGTGATGGTAGTGATTAAAATTATGATAGTGATGGTAGTGATTATAATGATGATAGTGATGGTAGTGATTATAAAGAAGATATAGTGATGGTAGTGATTATAAAGAAGATAGTGATGTTAGCGATTATAATGATGGTAGTGATGGTAGCGATTATAATGATGATAGTGATGTTAGCGATTATAATGATGATAGTGATGGTAGCGATTATAATGATGATAGTGATGGCAGCGATTATAAAGAAGATAGTGATGTTAGCGATTATAAAGAAGATAGTGATGTTAGCGATTATAATGATGATAGTGATGGTAGCGATTATAAAGAAGATAGTGATGGTAGCGATTATAAAGAAGATAGTGATGGTAGCGATTATAATTATGATAGTGATGGTAGTGATTATAATGATGATAGTGATGGTAGTGATTATAAAGAAGATAGTGATGTTAGCAATTATAATGATGATAGTGATGGTAGTGATTATAAAGATGATAGTGATGGTAGTGATTATAAAGATGATAGTGATGGAAGTGATTATAAAGAAGATAGTGATGGCAGCGATTATAAAGATGGTAGTGATGGTAGCGATTATAAAGAAGATAGTGATGGTAGCGATTGTAATGATGATAGTGATGGTAGTGATTACAAAGAAGATATAGTGATGGTAGCGATTATAATGATGATAGTGATGGTAGCGATTATAAAGAAGATAGTGATGGCAGCGATTATAAAGAAGATAGTGATGGTAGCGATTATAATGATGATAGTGATGATAGCGATTATAATGATGATAGTGATGGTAGTGATTATAAAGAAGATATAGTGATGGTAGCGATTATAATGATGATAGTGATGGTAGCGATTATAAAGAAGATAGTGATGGCAGCGATTATAAAGAAGATAGTGATGGTAGTGATTATAATGATGATAGTGATGATAGCGATTATAATGATGATAGTGATGGTAGCGATTATAATGATGATAGTGATGGTAGTGATGTACTGATGGTAATGACAGTAGACATGGTAGTGATTATAGTGATGGTAGCGATGACAGTAATGGTAGTGATGATAGTGATGACAGTGATAACAGTGATGATAGTGACGGTAGTGATGATAGTGATGGTAGTGATGATAATCATGGTAGTGATGTGCTGATGGTAATGACCGTAGACAGTGGTAGTGATTATAGTGATGGTAGCGATGACAGTAATGGTAGTGATGAAGTGATGATAGTGATGACAGTGATAACAGTGATGATAGTGACGGTAGTGATGATAGTGTTGGTTGTGGCAATAGTGATGACAGTGATGATAGTGATGATAGTGATAACAGTGATGATAGTGATAACAGTGATGATAGTGACGGTAGTGGCGATAGTGATGGTAGTGACAATAGTGATGGTTGTGGCAATTGTGATGATAGTGAAGACAGTGATGAAAGTGATGATAGTAATGGTAGTGATGGTAGTGACGATAGTGATGAGCGTGATAACAGTGATGATAGTGACGGTAGTGATGGTAGTTTAGTGTACAGTGAACACACATGTGTCAGTCATGTCTCTCACCGCTCATGGATGAGCTTGAGCTGCAGCGTCTGCTGCTCCTGAACGCTGGCCAGCAGCTTCCTGAGGAGCTCACACTGCTGTGTCACATGGGCGTCCTTCATTTCCTGTTCCTCTGTGCTGTGACAGTTGATCATCTCTGACCACTCTTTAGTGTGCTGCGCCACTATGTCCTTCACCTGACGGGAAGGAACACCAGCATAACAGACACATTTGCTGACAAAATCTGTTGTGAATAAAAACCATTCAAACACAGACGGCTGGGGTTTCCATCAGTAAATCAGCGGTCAATCATGACTTCAAGTGTCTTCAGAAAGATCTAAAGCACAGGATCTAGACTGATGCATAACTAGAAATACCTAGAACATTTAGGATTTGATTAATTGCCAATAAAATCTGATCAATCAAAAGTAATTTTTCCTGTTAGATGTCATTTTAAAACAATTACACTGGCAGGAGCTCCAGTGACATTTTCACAGTGGGTTTTGCATGCACTCAAGTTTTGTTCAGAATTCAGGTAATGCACTTGAAAAACGGACATGTGAATCAGACAGTAAAGTTTAGGCTTCTTATAAACAGAACTTTCAAAAACTGAAATCAGTTCGGAATTATTTATGAAAATTAGTGCATGTAAACAAACCTACTGAAGCTTATTCTTATACTGATTCCAGCAAACGTGCTAAAGCCAGTCAGAACAGAGCATGTGTTTATGTCATTGTTGTGTGTTAAATCACCAAATGCTCCACGGGTGAGAAAGTTATAAGACACAAAGCATGATGGGATTTTCTTCTGTACCTTTTCTTTATGGTCTGTCGTGAGCATCTCGACCTTTATGGCCGTCTCCTTCTTTAACTCGGAGCAGTTGTTTTCACTAAAACAGAGAACAATAATAAGGACTGAATAACTGAGATGATGCAGCTGATGTTTCCCATCATGCTTCACTCACCCTCTCTTCTTGATGGCCTTCTCCAGCAGCTTCTCCAGCGTGAACTTCTCCTTGTCATGCTGAGCCACCATTTTGTCCACCTGCGTGCAGTGTGATTTCTGCATGGCGTTGTGTTCCTGCGAGCAGAGGAACGTTCATCATTTCATCGGCGGACAAGAATCCTTCCAGAAACAGCATTCTAACGATGGTCTGACAGTGTCACTGACCTTAGCGTGTCGTTTCTTTAGCGTGTTCAGTTCCTTCTGCTGCTTCTTCATCAGTTTAATGAAGGTCTAGAGAACAGAGATTTGTGGGGTTTATTCTTACAAAAAAGACACCGTACAACCAGCGAAACTACAAAGAGTGAAATGCAGAAATCAAAACGAATCAGTGAATCCTGAACAAACTGACTAACAATAATGAATCAGACTTTATAATGTTTTGATTATTGGCATTGTGACAAGAACCCAGTGATGCAGCGTTTCATAACCAGCACTGGTGCAAAATAATCCAATACTGTGTATATGAATGTTTTACCTTCATCTGCTTTAAATCTTCAATGTTCACGTGATTCACAATGGCAGAATTATCTGGAAACAGAAGAAACAAACAACTTCAATGATGCAAACTGTATCGTCATACTTGCTGAATTATTCATAACCTTCATGAACTAATTTTTAATATCCAAATTGTCTCTTTAGCTTTTGTGTTATATTGTGATCGTGTGTGTGAGAAAGTGTGTGTGTGTGTCTCACCGCGTTTGCTCTCACTGACGTTGTTCTGTGTGGCGTTCATCTCGGAGCTGCTCTGCGGCGTCACGTTAGTCTTCACCTGACTCACTTTTCCCTTCTTATCGCTCTTGCAGTTTTCGTTGGGAATGTCTGCGATGTCGCTCTGCACCGCGAAACAAACACACGTCAGGACACACACACACACACACACACACACACACACACAACCGCTTCAGAGACTCAACACTAATCACACCGTATCGATCCCGAGAGCCCGCATCTGGTCGGCGCGTTTCTCTGCGATGGTGAGGAACTTCTTTGGATCAGAAAGAGCGTCGACGATGGCTGGAAACACGACAGAAACACACAATCACACTGATATCAGTCACCATGAGACAAAATACAACTGAGCCAAACCAGCAGAACGTGATTCCAGCTCCACCGCGTCACATGATCAATAAGCATATCATATTCTCAACTAATAACAAAAAAATGCAAATAACATCTAGTCAGATTAAGAGAGACACACACACACACACACAAAAAAAAACATTCAATATAAATATTTAAATGAAATCAATGACCACATTTTCTTTGTTTCATCTGATTGCTCTGAGGCGCAAGTAATTTATTACATAAAGTTATTATATTCAGTGGCTTCTCCTGCTTTTCTTGACTTGTTGGATGGAAACGGAGCTTATTTGCAAAATGTTTTATGCAATATTCCAATTCTGAGCATAGGTTAAATTCTGAACTTTGGATGGAAACCCAGCTACTGTCAGCGCAGCCACAGGTGTGATCTACATGAACATGCGCACATGTGTGTGTGTGTGTGCGCTCACCGCCGAAGCCGTCTGGCACGTATGTCTTCAGGACGATGTTGCAGAAGACGGTGGGCAGCGACCGCTTGTTTCCCTCGTTGCGCAGCGAGATGTGTCAGTAACCGGCCTGCAGTCCGTCCAGCGGCAGGATCCTCTGACCGATCAGCTTGTTGTTGTCGTCGTACACAGCGATACGCAGCACGGCCAGATCCGGCAGGATCACCTGACCACAGACCAGAGATCACATGATCAACGGTCAGTGACCGCAGCTTCAGGATTGAAGCAGGGCATGATGGGATACGACACACGCCGCTCACAAAATTAAACCCAGGACCTTAGTGAAACCCCCACCGGACAACACAAAGAGTTCAATTCTTATTTTTTCAACATTTGAGGACACCAGTGCCATTAAGCACCTGACAGTAAAGCTCTCAGCCCAATCGCACACGTAATTCTCGGAGAGGTCTATTTGACTTTTTGTTATACATGTCTGCATTTACATATGCAAGATGTATTTTTTAGAGTGTTTGCTTATCTGCAATACGTCTCTAAGGCGTTTCCTCTCAGATGTCAAATAGACATTTATTAGAATACATGTAAAAATGCTTCTGAGACATTTATCAGACTTATTTTTAAATAAGTCTTTGTTTTTCTACATTATGAAACTTTTAGTTTTATAAATGGGTGCAACCTATGAAGAATGAACGAATAATGACATCACATGAAAATAACTTTCAAATTCGGTAGTACTTAAAGCTTTGAAGTGCTGGGAAAAGTTGTGTGAAGCATTTAAAAACACTCAAAAACATTAGAATCTGAATCCTTCTCACAAGACTTCACAGAGATGTTATCGATTCTTGGACTGCTTTCTTCACTGTATCTCCCAGCGCTGTGTATAACGGTGTCACGTGATCCAGATCGAAAAGCAAATTCAGTCTGGATCTGTTGATGTCAGTGTCACATTACTTAATATTTGTCACAAATACAAATGTTTGAAATTGCCAGTTATTTTTTTTTTTTTAATAATTCCTTTCTTAATTTAAGTGAAAATGTGAGCACATTGTATTATGTACATGTATAAAATGCTTTAAAAACTTTAACAGAGACGTCTCGTATTTATTAGGGCCCGCCCCCCCACTGAAGATTTTTTAGTTAAATAGTAGTCATTCGTTTAAGCCATTATTGAACTAATGGCACATTTATATTAAATCAACTTCTAATCCATAATGAGCTTTAATATATTCCGCGCTCAAGCACACACATAAAGTTTGCCACAAAGCACAGACAAAAGTAGCGTAATGATTATGAATGTATAGCGTGTTCATACATTAACGTCTTTACTTTCTCTATGAGTGCTATAGATCAGGGGCATAGCATCTGGGTCAACAGGGTATGCCGGTGCCCTCCGCGCCGAGGGGGAACTTCTATTGAAACAAGGGAACGGATATAGAGCCATGCACGGGCCCTTAAAATGTACAATTTAAAAATAATTTTTCCTCCATCTACAATTTTATCTGTGACAGTAATGTTGACAAAATAGATATGCACACCTAAATTAGTGGTTAATACTGTACAGTAAAAAGTAGCACTCTTAAAGCGCTGCCGTCATTGTAGCCTATATTTCACTCTAACTGTAGTCACAAAGCTGAAAACCTTACGCATTTAGAATAATTAGTTCAGATTTAATGTTATAATGCTACATTATTGTTGTTATTAAACTAGTAATTTATTTAATTATATTTTATCTTCATTCACAATGTTGAAGACAGAACACAGTGTGTCACTATGTTGGAGACAAATTTGTACCCAGAAATGAGTAAAACCTGACAGAAAACCGCCTTTTGTGGACATCGAAACACGAAGCAATTTTTGTACAACACACATGAGTGTGAGTGTGTGTGTGTGTGTGTGTGAGTAAGAGAGAGAGAGTCTGTGAAAGAGTGTGTGTGCGTGAGAGAAAGTGAGTGTGTGTGTGGTTGTGTGTGTGTGTGGTAGCACTGCGGCACTGCGCTGATTTTATGGTCTGTGTCTGTGGTGTCAGTGTCACAGTCGAGAGACATCAACATCCTGCTGCATCAGCACGTGTGTGTGTGTGTGTGTGTGTGTGTGAGAGAGTATGTGTGTGTGTCTGTGTGTGTGAGAGTGTGTGTGTGGTGTGTGTGTGCGAGTATGTGTGAGAGAGTCTGTGTCTCCTCACAGCAGCTGTGAAGTGTGTGTGTGTTGTGTGCCCATGTGGCCGAAATGAGTGTCTCTCTCTGTACATCTCTCTCTCACCTCAGCTGTTAATCTTGTGTTGTAGCACGCCCATCAATGGGAGGGAAATGAACATTATGAGGAGTACACAGGCACACACTCTCTCTCTTCAGATACTCTCTCTCTCTCTCACACACACCCACACACACACACACACACACACACCACACCACACACACACACACACACACTCTCTCTCTCTCATTTCTCTCTCACACACACACACACACTCCTCTCACACACACACACACACTCTCTCTCTCTCTCTCACACACTCACTCTCATTCTCTCTCACACACACGTCGTCTCTCTCTCTCTCTCTCGCTCACACACACACACACACTCTCTCTCTCACACACCTCTCTCTCACACCCACACACACCACACACACACACACACACTCCCTCTCTCCTCTCTCTCTCTCGCTCTCTCACACACACCCACACACACACACACCAACTCGTCTCTCTCTCACACACACTCCCCACTCTCTCTCTCTCTCTCTCTCTCTCTCTCACACCACACCCACACACTCTCTCACTCTCTCTCTCCTCTCCACACACACACCCACCTCTCTCTCTCTCACACACCTTCAGGTCTCTCTCTCTCTCGTCTCTCACACACACACACACACACACACACTATCTCTCCCTCTCTCACACACACTCTCTCTCACACACACACACAAACACACACACACACTCTCTCTCTCTCTCTCTCACACACACACACACACACCCACACTCTCTCTCTCTCACACCACACACTCTCTCTCTCTCTCTCGTCTCTCTCTCTCACACACACACACACACAGACCCACACACATACACACTCACTCTCACTCTCTCCTCTCTCTCACCACACACACACACCACACACACACTCTCTCTCTCTCAACACACACACACTCTCTCTCTCCCCCTCTCTCTCTCTCTCTCATACACACACTCTCTCTCTCTCCCTCTCTCTCACTTCCGGTGTGTCTGGGTGCGAGTTGACGGAGTGTGTGAGCGTGACTGGAGGGCTTGTGAGTGAAGCTGTTTTCTTTTTTTTTTCCCCCTTGCTGTTTTTCTGGTCTTTTCAATTTAGTATTTTTTTGTTCTTTGTTTGGGCCGCGTGCTATCCACTTTATCGGGGAAGCATTGTCGGCCCCACGTGTGCAGGTTTGAGTTCACTCACGCGTCGTAATGCGGTTAAAGTAGCCGCCGCGGTGGAGTGTGTGAGGAATGTTTGTCTTGCCATTGGTGCGGTTGGGGGGCACGAGAGCGTGCTATCCGCCTCCAGAATGAATAGTGCCATTGTGGTGTTTTCTTAATAGTGTAGATAAAGTCAATGAAGTAGTCGAACATGGTAATAGTCATTGGTGGTGATTTTGTCTCTGTTCTTCCTCTTTCGTTGCCAGCTAAGAGAGTCACGTTTGTCAAATGTTCCACCATTCGTAAGTGACGAAATTTTGACACAAGCTTTATCTCGATATGGAAAATTGGTATCTCCGATTAAAAAGATCCCAATCAATAGCGAATCACAAACCTCTATTGAAACACATTTGTTTTCGTTCAGGCGATTCGCGTATATGATTATTCAGGATGATGTCGAGCTAGACATGACGCTAAATTTTCGAATTGACAATTTTGAATATGTCTTTTTTGTCACTACCGCGAAATCTAAGTGTTTTTTTTGCGGCAAATCTGGACATTTAATTCGCAATTGTCCTGAAAAAAAAATCAGAAAGGGAAACAAACGTAGTTAATGAGAGTACTGGGGGTGATGGTGGTGCGTTTGGTGTTGCAGACGCAGCTGAGGAGGTGTTTGCAGGGGCCGAGCTCGGCTGTGGCGGTTACGGCTACGAGTGTTCCCGGTGAGAGTGTTGTTGCTTCGACTTCACTGCAGTGTGAACACTCGGCACGATACGCGCCAAAACAATTTCAGAGGCTAGTGGCGAAAGATTTACTGAGCGTGGCACAGTTTTTCTGAGGATAAAAGAGATGTGCCAAAATGAAAGTGCTTTAGAGAATATTCGGTGGTATTGCAAGAATGTGTTTGACGGATTTGTGTGGAGGAAGAGCATTTTTTCAAAATGCCTCATAAAAGGAAGATTGATTAAAAAATATTTGATGCCAAAATAAGTAAAACGAGTGAAGTGCAAGACGATATGGATCAGGATACAGAAAAGTGATGGTGGGTTCTTCTGACTCTAGTATGACACTTTCTCAGGGGAGTTCATTGGTCGGGATTACGGGACTTGATGAATTAAAGTTATTCCTAGATCAACAAAAATAAAAGAGGTGTGCACGTGCAGGAATATTTCCTGATGTCAAAAGTTTGCTGAAAAAGCAAGAAGCCTAATGGCAGAGAGTTGCTTTACTAACAAAGAAGTCTATCGACTTAAGAAAATTGTGAGGAATCTCAATACTGCTAAAAACAATGATGTCTGTTAATTTTTAAAAGAATGGCTGAAAAAAAAAAAAAATGGGTTTTTTGGCTATTTGGGGTTTTTTTTTCTTTTCTTTTTTTCTTTTTTATGGGTGAAGTTCATGTAGCTACTTTTGAATGTTAACGGTGCAAGAGATTCTAGAAAAAGAGCTACAATATATGAAGTAATTAAGCAGAAAGATATTTGATGTTGTTTTGTTACAAGAGACTCATAGCGACTTGAAAAATGCTGCTGACTGGGCGAGGGAGTTTGATGGCATCCCTGTGTTAAGTCATAACACTTCAATAAGTGGGGGAGTTGCCATTTTATTCACAAAGAATTTTTAGTCCTATTTTCTTATGTGTTGATGAAATAGTTAAAAGGTAGGCTTTTAAAGTTAGAGCTGTTGGTTTGAAAGTTATGTGTTTATTTTTATTTGCATTTATGTTCCAACTGCATCAGTTGAAAGAATGGTTTTTTTAGACATACTGTGTTCAACTCTACAAAACTGTTGCCCTGAAGACGTTCTTGTTCCTAGGTGGTGATTTCAATTGTACTGAGCATAATTTAGATCGAAATCACATTGAGCCTCATTTGGCTTCACGTAAACGTTTTATTCATATTATTAAAAAGTATGATTTATGTGATGTTTGGAGATCTTTAATGATAATGTGAGACAGTACACTTTGGGTTCACACACGTGATAATGTTATGTCATTAGCTAGGCTGGACAGATTTTACAGTTTTAATCACCATCTTAGTATTTTTCAGTAAAAGTTATATAACACCAGTAAGTTTTACAGATCATAGTATGTGCACTGTAAGCTTATTTTAAAGCTCAATAAAACCAAAAAGCGCATACTGGCATTTTAATACAAATTTGTTAAATGATAATTTTTTTAAGGAATCATTTAAGTATTTCTGGGAAACTCACAGAACAAAGAAGTCTTCTTTTTTATTCATTGCAACAGTGGTGGGATGTTGGTAAGGTGTAAAAATAAGACAATTTACTCAACAGTATACTCTCAACGTTACTAAGGATTTGAACTCGTTCTTTAGAGTTTTTTTGGAAAGAGAGCAGTCAAAATTTCAAAATTTGGCTCAATCTACAGGTGAGATTTATTATTTAGAAGCCTGCTCAAAGAAGAAAGCTCGGTTAGCTGATCTACTGGGGCATAAAGTACAGGGGGCTCTGGTCCGTTCACGTTTTCAAAGCGTTGACCAGATGGATGCACCATCCCAATACTTTTTCAATCTGGAAAAAAAGAACGGGCAGAAACGGTTTATTCATGGATTGCGCTCCGAAGATGGAGTGTTATTGGTGGATCCTGCTGATATTCGGGGAAGGTCAGTACAGTTTTATCAAAATCTGTATAGGAGTGAGCTCAAGTCAGAGTGTTTGTTGGACAACATTTTCCTTGACAGCCTACCAAGGTATCAGAGGAGGGTAATCATGATCTTGAAGGAGTGCTGACCCTGGAAGAGCTCTATAAGGCCTTGCAAAGCATGGAGTCTGGGAGGGCACCAGGAGTGGATGGCCTCCCGGTTGACTTCTATAAGACTTTTTGGTTGGAGTTGGGTGTAGATCTGCTGGAAGTACTGAAGGACAGCTTGTCAAAGGGCGGGTTGCCTTTGAGGTTGCCGAAGAGCGGTGATCACCTCTTCTTCCAATAAAAGGGGACCTTACAGATATTAAGAGCTGGCGCCCTGTCTCGCTTCTCTGCAGCGACTATAAAATACTTTCTAAGGCCATTGGGTACAGATTGGCTGGAGTGTTGGGTCAGGTTATCCATCCGGACCAAACATACTGTGTCCCTGGTAGATCTATATTCGATAATATTCTTTAATTCGGGATATTTTTTACGTTTCTAAATTGTTAAATTTGGACTGTGGGCTTGATATCTTTGGATCAGGAGAAGGCGTTTGACCGGTAGAGCACTCATATTTGTGGAATGCTTTAACAGCTTTTGGTTTTAGTAAAAAAAATTTATAGATATGGTTAGGGTACTCTATTGTGACGTTGAGAGTATGCTGAAATAAATGGTGGCTTATGTGCTCCTTTTCAGGTTCTCAGGGGTATCAGACAAGGGTTGCTCCTTGTCTGGAATGTTGTATTCCTTGGCGATTGAGCCATTGCTTCAACAGATAAGAGGTCAATTAGTGGGTTTGTTTTTTGCTAGTTTGTAATAATAAGATTTGTTTGTCAGCCTATGCCGATGATATTGTGGTGATGATCAACAGACAAAGTGATGTGCAGATTTTTACTTAATTTAATTGAAGAATTTTAGACTGTTGTCTTCTGCAAAGTTAATTGGAAAAAGAGTGATGCTTTATTGTTGGGACAATGGATTGATGGTAAACCTTGCCTTCCTGATGGTTTGTGTTGGGGGAATGGGGGTATAAAATACTTAGGAGTGTTATCTAGGGGATGACAGTGTGTTACAAAAAAAATTGGGAGGGGCTGATGGAAAAAGTTAAGGGGGCGCTTGGATAAGTGGAAAAGGTTTTATTACCGAATATGTCCTATAGGGGGCGAACTCTCATTGTTATAACTTAGTGGCATCTTCACTTTGGCATAGATTGGCCTGTGTAGACCCTTCACCACAGTTTTTTAGCGGAAGTTCAAGCTGCTCTTGTTAACTTTTTTGGGACAAACTGCGACACTGGGTCCCACAGAGTTTTTATACCTCCCCAAAGATGAAGGCGGGCATGGTTTTGATTCACTTACAAAGTAGAATGGCTGCCTTTCGGTTAGTTTTTTTAAAAAGACTACTTGATGGTTCTACAGATTTCAGCTGGCGTGCTGCGAGCTGCACCATTTTGGCACACTATTTGGGGGTTTTCGGACTGGATAAATCCCTCTTTTTAATGGATCCAACCAAATTGGATTTATCGGAACTGCCTGCTTTCTATCGAAAATCTTTTTCAAGGTGTGGAGTTTTTTTTTTCGTGTTCACAAGACTGAGAACTCATTTTCTCTACACTTTGGCTTTTGCAGGAACCACTGATACTTGGGGGCCCGGTTGGACATTGCTACTCACTGCTATTTGCCGGGGTTCAGCACCATATTTCAGAAATCCAAGGTTTTTTACATTGGGACATTTTGTTGACTTTAACTGGGCCTCATTTTGAAAATGTGGATGTTGTATCCAATCATTTAGGAATTAGATCTGTTCGTTTATTAACTTGTTTTTTTGTTAAACTCAAATCATGTTTTACATTTGAGGAAGAACATTTGTTAAGAGACTTTTTTACAGGGGTTTGTACTGTTTATTAACTTGTTTTTTTGTTAAACTCAAATCATGTTTTACATTTTGAAGAGGGTATAGGTTTTTTGCTGGAATCAGTGAATCTTTACTTTTAGATTTCTTGTCAAGTGAAGGGAAAAAACTGTATAGAGAGCCTGTGTTTTTGGTTTTTAAAAGAAAGTGTTTAGAGAAAAGAACTGATACACCATGGCGTTTCTGTTTTCAAACTGAGAAATGATGTAAAACCTGAATGGAGATCATTATATAGCCACCATTATCTAAAAGGGTTGGTGATATACAATGGAGAATCTCCATGGTGCCATTGCTGTCAATTCTTTTTTATTTCGATGCTGAATCCAGAAGTTAATTCTGTTTGCCCTTTCTGTCTTCAAAGGGAGACTGTTTTTCATGCTTTTTATGCATTGTTTTAGATTAGAACCTTTTTTTGTGAGATTAAAAGAATTGTTTTGTAGGTTTGATGAAACCTTTTGTATTGAGACTTTCATTTTGGGTTTTAAGTACTTTCAGAAAAACGTTTAACCTGTCAACTGTTGAATTTCATTTTAGGGCAAGCAAAAATGGCTATTTATATCACAGGAAAAATAGAGTGGAACAAAAGTGTAGCGATGATGTGATGTATGTTTTTTTAACTTTGATAAAATCTAGAGTTTTGATTGATTTTCGGTTTTATAAAACTATGAGAGATCTTTCAACCTTTGAATTGATATGGTGCAGTCATGGTGCTTTGTGTGCAGTTTTGTGAAGGTGATTGTTTTTTTCTTTATAATTTCAGTAGGTTTTAGTATCCTCTGTGTAATGTGTTGAATGGATTATATGGTTAGCTTATTGTGAAAAGATACTGTTAAAATTGTAAATAAAGTTTTTTTCAAAAATCAAATCTCTCTCTCTCTCTCTCTCTCTCTCTCTCTCACACACACACACACTCTCTCTCTCACACACACACTCTCTCTCTCTCTCTCTCACACACACACACACACACATTTTCAGTCTTCTTTTCCTTTTAGAATAATTTCCCTAAATGTTAGAGTAAAACTGACATTAATTCATACTAAACTGATTCATGTGCAACTTCATGAACTTTGATTCATATTTCCATATTTGTTAATTGAAAGAATCACTAAGAACTGGGCCTTTTAAACTGAGTGATTGTGTAAAAAAAGAAGAAGAAGTAATAAAATATGAGTGTGGTGTAATGTGAGTGTGACTGTGAATGTGAAAAAAAAGAGAGGATGTTATGAGGTGTGGTGTTTTGTGGCGGAGTATCGTGTGAGAGAGTGTGGAAGTCAGACCTTCCTGAAGACGAAGGGCTCCTCGTTGGTAGTTCAGCCCGTTGTTCATCACCATACGTGTGCGGAACTCTTTCCGGATGGTGTCGGTGGGAAGGCCGTACATGTCCACCTCCACATACGTGCCGATCTTCTTATCCGATAAGAACTGACCCGAGAACACCTGAGGAAGCACACGCACATGAAGCGTCAGTCAGAGCGGCTCCAGGAACAGAGGAGAGTCTGATAAACACCATACACTGAGAGGAGTCACATCAGTGATTCAGAGTCCTGTCACACACTTCTGTAGTCATTTATTACTCTGATCCTCTCAGACTGTTACTACTCTTCCTTTATGTCAAGTCACATCCACACATCCGAGAGTTCAAAACAACTTAAGAGATGTAGAGACAGATTAGATGACGGTCAGTTCTGTTTTAAGCGAGTGTACAGAATTCTCAGGAAGCACGAGTGAAGATACAATCATTGTTTTACGTGAAAAACAGCCAGTTATCATCAACACTATCAGTTTATTACTGTCCAAATGTGATTAGTCAAGTCACCTTTATTTATATCGCACTTTTAACAATACAGATTGTGTCAAAGCAGCTTTACAGTATTAAATATGAAAACAGTGTGTCAGTAATGCAGAAGGATAACAGTAAACACTCAGTTTTCAGTTAAAGGCAGTTCATCATTGAATTCAGTGATTATCATCCAGCTCAGTTCAGTTTAAATAGTATCTGTGCAATCAAGCTGATGATATTGCTGGATTAGCAATAATTTGAGTTATTATTTTAGAAATACAGAGTATGGCTTTAATTTCCATTAGTAATGCCATGTGTAGATGAAATATAACTATATTGTGATGTTGCACCTTAATGTAGTTACAAATTACTTATATCCTGATAAATACTTTGGTGATAAATGACTTATATTGTGGTAAAGATTTGATTGGTCATACAGTATCACCAGAGCTGCTAGAGAACGCAGTCAGAGGCGAATGAGGAGCGAAAAACTCAATTTTGGTGGAAACAGGAGAAATAAAAGACATTGGTATGTAAATTAGGTCTGATTGATGATCGTGAGTGTTAACTGCAGCTACAGTGTTCGCTTTGATGAAAACTGATGGACCAGATGAAGTTCTGTTCAGTGATGGATATGTGTGTGTGTATGTGCATACATGTGTGTGTGTATATGTGCATTCATGTGTGTGCTTGTGTGTGTGTGTGTGCGCGTGCATGCATGCGTGTGTGCATGCATGTGTGTGCTTGTGTGTGTGTGTGTGCATCTCCTCTTGTGTGTTTGTGTGGATGTGTGTTTGTGTGTGTGTGTGTTTGCGTGTGTGTGTGTTTGCGTGTGTGTGTGTGCATGCATGTGTGTGTGTGTGTGTGTGTGTGTGTGCATGTGTGTGTGTGTGTGGGTGTGTATGTGCATGTGTGTGTAAGTCTGTGTGAGTGAGTGAGTGCATGCATGCATACATGTGTGTGTGTGTGTGTGTGTGTGTGTGTGGGTGTGTATGTGCATGTGTGTGTAAGTCTGTGTGAGTGTGTGCATGTGTGTGTGCATGCATGCATGTGTGTGTGTGTGTGTGGGTGTGTATGTGCATGTGTGTGTAAGTCTGTGTGAGTGAGTGCGTGCATGTGTGTGTGCATGCATGCATGTGTGTGTGTGTGTGTGGGTGTGTATGTGCATGTATGTGTAAGTCTGTGTGAGTGAGTGCGTGCATGTGTGTGTGCATGCATGCATGTGTGTGTGTGTGGGGGTGTGTATGTGCATGTGTGTGTAAGTCTGTGTGAGTGAGTGTGCGCATGTGTGTGTGCATGCATGCATGTGTGTGTGTGTGTTGTGTATGTGCATGTATGTGTAAGTCTGTGTGAGTGAGTGCGTGCATGTGTGTGTGCATGCATGCATGTGTGTGTGTGTGTGTGTGTGTGTATGTGCATGTATGTGTAAGTCTGTGTGAGTGAGTGCGTGCATGTGTGTGTGCATGCATGCATGTGTGTGTGTGTGGGGGTGTGTATGTGCATGTATGTGTAAGTCTGTGTGAGTGAGTGCGTGCATGTGTGTGTAAGTCTGTGTGAGTGAGTGCCTGTATGTGTGTGTGTGTGCATGTGTGTGTGAGTGTGTGTGTGTGTGTGTGTGTGTCACCTGTACGCTGCAGGTTGCTGCTATCACTCCATCTACTGGCGTCTCAGAGAAGGGGTCGAACATTCTGTCGGCGCGGCGCATGAAGTCTGGTTTGAGGAGGTACCTGCAGGAGAGAGTCACAGGAATCACTGCAGCATCTCCAGAGAAACGCTCCTCACCGTCCCTCCACTCAGACAAGCTTCCTGACTCTGCGCCTCTAGGCCAGATATTAATTATTTTTTTTGATTAATGTTCAAGAGAAGATTAATGATCCAAGCTCTTTCCATTATACAATCCCACGTCTCTTCACACACACACACACACACACACACACACACACACACTGAGGGGCTGCTGGGTAATAAGGGGACATTAAGGGGCTGTGATATTAGCGCTGGTGGGCTGGTAATCCCAGACGAGTGTTAGGCCTCGGGCTGGACTCGTACATGAGAATCTGTGTTCGAGGGCTGATGTTTAGCCAGCGCTCATTCACACTAATGTTCCCGTGCGGACGCGCCGCCGCTGGCTGCAGCTAATGCGATGTGACGCTGTAATTGATGAGCTGCAGCAGGAAACGATCCACGCCGGACCGCAGCAAACACTCACCCGCATGCGCCGTTGTACTCGAACTTCCCCTGATTCAGCTGCATACCCAGATCTGAAACACAAGACATGCTGCTTTACACAAGAGCTTAAAACACAGTCATTCTTACACAGACCCAGGATAACGGGGGGAAGTAATATATCTATACACACACACACAATACAGACAGATACATATACAGTATAACTTCCCACAAATTAAGAATTTATTCCTTTGACTAATTAATTCTTACAGAATCCAGCAAATGACATGAGGGAAAAATTAGTAATTATACTTAAAATTTTATAGAGAGAGAGAGAGAGAGAGAGAGAGAGAGAGAGAGAGAGAGAGAGAGAGAGAAAATTATTCATTGAACTTACTCACATTTTTTAATGTAAGTGGTTGCAATTTAATTATTTGCAACCACTTCATTAAAAAAAATAAGTATATATTTTTTTCAGTGTAAATATATAGATAGATAATATTGTTCCTACAAATTGAGAATTTATTCCCATGACTATTTAATTCATTCTATCGTTTTAGTTAAACTGTGGCCTCATTTTAGTAAAATTAGCAAAATAACATAAATTGTACAAATTAGCACAATGTGACCAAAATGTACTAAAATAAGTAAATTAATAAGTCATATGAACAAATTCTTAATTTTTAACCACTAACCACAATTAAACTAAATAGTGGGAAAGAATTAATAATAATAATAAAAATCTTCATTCATGGTCACAATAAATATTTTTTTGTCCATATGTCATTTGTGGGGCTGCTAGATTCTGATCCAAGATCTGACATTTTTATTTGTATCCTGTATTTTATGTATTATCTTTGAATTATTAGCTTTTATGAACTGTGTCTCCGAGACGCTTCAAGAAACCTTCCTGCAAAGCTCCTGAGAAACTCTGCTCAAGTGCACCGAGGACTAAAGCTGCTCTAAACACAGAGCATGCTCCACCAAATGATGATTTCATTCAGTTCATAGAAGTTAATTGATAAAGAAAATCTATTTTTGACAGCATCCTCATTTTACAGCATGTTTACAAAAGTGCCTCAAACTTTTCACAGCACTGGAGCTTTGCAGGAAGGTTTCTTGAAGCGTCTCGGAGACACAGTTCTTCTGGATTGAGTCTGTCTCAGTTTGTTCTGTTTCTTCATGTGACTCCAGACAGACTGATGATGATCAGATCACATCTCTGTGTGCAGCACTAACACCTCACTGCAGTATTAACATTAACTGATATTTCCTACTGACACACTACAGCAGAAGATAGAGATAACTGACTTTAAACCGTTTTCACCTGCTGATAATACTAGTGTTCTGATCATTTCAGCCAGCACTGTATTTTCAGAGTTCAGTTACTTCAGAACACAGGCGTCTCAGTGCAGTCTGATGTTATTTCGTTTCTGTACATGCGTGTTAATGCAGTGTGCGTACAGTAACGGCCCCGGCGGCTCTCGGACCCCGGGCCCCGGCCCTACCTGGAGTCTGGAAGTTCAGAGACACCATCTGGCAGCCGGCATTCCAGAAGATCTGAGGCATGTAATTGCTGGAGTCCACGCGGCCTCCTTTGGGATAGATGCGGCTCATCTGCCGCTTGTTGTAGCTGCGCATCCGCGGCTGAGGAAAACAGACCCCCGGCGGAGCTATATTTAACCCTGAACAGCAGGGATCTCACCGGAGAGCAAGCCTCTCTTAAAACACTCAAACTAACAGGGAAACATTTCCAAGAAATCTGCTCACATCTACATCAAACTACAGAACCTACTAACTAACAGAAGCTACTAGTTATCAAACTCATCATGACACGATTACGCTTCAGTGGAGCTTCTGGTGTAAGAATAAGCTTCCAAAGCACATTCAGTCATTTTTATACGATTGAGCAGTTTAAAGGTGCACTCTTTATGTTTAGTTTCCTCTAAGCAGAGACTTTGATTAAAGAAATAATTAAAATTACAATAATGATGTTAATTACATACACTTTCAGGGTGTTTCCCCTTTTTGTAACAATATTTAATATATGTTGTTTGGTAACACTTTAGTATAGGGACCAATTCTCACTATTAAAGGGATACTCCACCCCAAAATGAAAATGTTGTCATTAATCACTTACCCCCATGTCGTTCCAAACCTGTAAAATCTATGTTCGTCTTCAGAACACAATTTAAGATATTTTGGATGAAAACCGGGAGGCCTGTGACTGTCCCATAGACTGCCAAATAAATAACAGTGTCAAGGTCCAGGAAAGCTATGAGTCTCCTCTGTGTCTCTCCATATCACTGTATGCTCTTCTGTACCACAAGGATGCACTGTTTCTACGTGTATTTAGCTTTGATTTGAAAGGAAACAGCACATCCTTGTGGAGCGGAAGACACAGAAGAGCATACGCAGCATACGGTGATATGGAGAGACACAGAGGAGACTGTTGACAAAGGAATTGAATAAAGTCGTTATTTTTGCTTACAAAATGTGTTCCCATCGCTTCATATAACACAGATTGCACGTCTGATGGCAGATGGAGTATTCTGACGACGACTTTCATACCTTTTCTGGACCGTGACACTGTTATTTATTTGGCAGTCTATGAGACAGTCACAAGCCTCCCGGTTTTCATTCAAAATATCTTAAATTGTGTTCTGAAGACGAACAGAGCTTTTACAGGTTTGGAACAGCATGGGGGTAAGTGATTAATGACAAAAGTTTCATTTTGGGGTGGAGTATCCCTTTAACAAGTTGCTTATTAGCATACCTATTATTAACCCGCTGGCTGTTTATTAATGCTTATAAAGCACATATTCTGCATGACTATATTCTATATCTCTAACTCCACCCAGTACCTAAAGTTAACTACCTTACTAACTAATAATAACCAGCAAATTAGGGTTTTATTGAGGTAAAAGTCGTAGTTAATGGTTTTGTATAAGCAAGAATTAGACCTTAATATAAAGTGACCCTTGTTTCTTGATTTGCTTCACATAACCAAACTTTTAAATCATTTTTCACACACTTTCTCTAAAACACACACACACACACACTCTCTCTCTCAAACAGACAAACACTCTCAAACACACACACACACACACACACACACACACACACACACACACACACACACACACACACACACTCTCTCTCTCAAACAGACAAACACTCTCAAACACACACACACACACACACACACACACACACACACACACACTCTCTCTCTCAAACAGACAAACACTCTCAAACACACACACGCACACACAGACACACACACAGACACACACGCACACATACTCTCTCTCTCTCTCTCTCTCTTTCTCTCTCTCTCACACACACACACACACACAAACACACACTCTCTCTCTCTCTCTCTCTCTCACACACACACATACTCTCTCTCTCTCTCTCTCTCTCTCTCTCTCACACACACACACACACACTGTCAAACACTCTCTCTCTCTCTCTCTTTCTCTCACACACACACACTGCAGTGATGTTTGAAGGATGGATCTTGTGTTCATGGACTAGAGTGTGATCTCAGCATCATTTAAATCAGCACCGCTGTGTTTGGGGGCTGATGGGTAATCGTGCGCCACTGTCAAAGGATACTTCACAAACTCAATGGCGTTGGTCTTCAGATAGCCCAAACCCACAGACTCGTTGAAGGACGACATGTTGTGATGGATGTTTCTCTCTGAAATGAAACAACACAACAGACACTTATATATCATGAATATATTTATAT
>NW_024879354.1:346929-361231 GCF_018340385.1 Cyprinus carpio
TATCATTGCATTTTTTCCCCCTAACATTTCAAATTGGTATATTAAAAACTGATGTTAAACACTAAGCTCATAACATTTATGCAGTTGTAATTTTGCATTGTTAATGCATTTCAGCATCATTGAACTGTCTGTGCATATAAATGCCTTTAACTTCAGCTGCTTCTGTTTATTCTGCATTTGAAAGATCGATTTTGTTGATACTGATTTCATTTTGATTGGTAACAGCCCTATAGTGTCTTTTATAATAACCAAAATTATTAATAAATTGTAAGAATTTGATATGAAATGCGACACATACATTTAATAAGGACATAGGCAAAAATGTCCTGGAAATCAATTTAAGTAAATTTTAGTATGCAGTAACTTAAGTCATATAAAACCTAATTTCCTGTCTACAAAATTGTGGCCAGTGAAAATCTTGAGGGGCTAGTAATTTAAAAAAACCACTAGGCACATTGGCTGGTGAGCAAAAAAGTTAATGTCAAGCCCTGAATACACCGATGAAAGGTGCTTCAGATCACTTTCTCCAGACTCACATCAAAGGATCAGATTATTCACATCAAATGAACGAATCAGTGAAAAAAAGATTCATTATGAATAAACTGAAAACAGAGTTCAGATTCTGATTGGATGAGACACTTTTATTTGCATATTGACTAATAATGTCAAATAAGATTTGTCCATTTTTGCTACTTTAAACTAAACAATGCATTGGGATCTGTGCACAGTGCTGTGACGTGACGTTTGATTTGTGCTCACCTTGAACAAGATGTCGGTGCACATGGCCTTCCCATGAGTGATGATGGGCTCCTGATCCTCACTTTTACCATCCCAGCAGTCCAGCTCGACACACCTGACTCACACACACACACACACACACACACACACACACACACACACACACACACACACACACACACACACACACACACACATACCCTAGCATTATAGGGGCTTTATGCTGAACCCTGAACAGACGAGAGCAAATGTGAGCTAATGCACCTCTCCATGCGCTCGCTATCATGGCATTATTAATCACAGTAATGAGTCATGACATGAGAAATCAAATTTGCCTTGATCTTTTGGCATATAAGAGGTCTTTGTACCATTTAAACATCCTGCAACTTTCATAGCTTAAATGTCCTCCTCATTATTAACAAAGCATTTATTTAATCAAGCTCCAAAAACGGCTCGTTCGGATCTGAGGCACAAGATGATGTCACAGGGGAACAGACATTTGCATAAACACGCCTCCAGAGCAAGACATCGGCGAATAGTCGTCTTCTCACCATAGGCCCCGCCAGTCGCTAACGGCTAACACTTGATCACACTGAATGAGAGTGTCGAATCAAAAGCAAATAGAAATCACAGTCACTGCCGCTATCTTGTCTACACTGGATACAGTAAACAGATATGAGTCTGTCCTCAGGACAAATGCAGTTAAATATTGTTCGCTTCGACTCGTTTGGTTTAAACAGCTCGTTCGTATCTTTGTACAGATATCAGAAGGATCCCAGCATAAGGAACAAGTGATAGTTCACCCTTTCAGTCATGACTTATTAAATCAAAAAGTAATATATTTTTTACATGTCTGTTTTTATTTTTAAACATTTGAAAATCCTGCCAATAACTTTTTTGTCAATATATTTTATTTTGAGGGAGTTGCATATCTGTCCACTGCAGTGGACACTAGGGCTAACCATTTCTTTTTTTTTATTTTTACGTTAATATACCTATCATGATGTTTTGATCAATTTTGCGATTTCGATTTTAATCACGATTTTGACACACACAGACATGCTTTACAGTCATAAATGCATTCAGTATAAATTTGAAACATGTTTACAAAAGAAAACCAATGAGAGCTTTATCAAAAAGTTGTAACATGCCTCTAGAACAGACATAAGTCAAAATTATCACTAAGTAAAGATGCCAAACAAAATGTCTAGACATATGGCAAAAAATAAATAAATAAAATAAAATCCGTGTCCAGGACTCTCTTTTTTTTTTCTTTTTTTTTGCCATGCATTGGTCATAGAGTTCATTGTAGCGGTGCCTTAGGTGCTGAAATATATTCATTGCCCAAGGTTCACACGTACTCCGTCTGCAGTGCATATACAGTATGTGTGTGCGGTGCAGAAGCAGCAGCGAGAGCGCGTTATTGTAACGCGAAAGAACATTAAAATAATACGCGAGCGCGAATCTCTCCGCTTGCACGCAGATTTCCTTTGCTTAGTCACAAAACCAGACACGCGTGCTCAGATACACGCTGCTCTCTTCCGATGAGAGCGCGCGCACTTAAAACATGTCTCCTCTCACTCACAACTCTCTCTCTATGCTCATGCGCTAGATATTCATTCTTTTTGCACCTCTCGATTTCTAACCTTTTCTGTTCACATCTTTTACTGCGTGCAGTGTGAACGTTCTGATCCATTAACATGGGCTCGGAAAAAATACGCATCACAGACAGTGTGTGAACCTGGAGTTAGGCATATGCCCAGTCTGTTCTGTTCTCGCGCCCACTTAGATGCGCTGCATTCTGATTGGATCGGTTAGCATACTGCGGGAGGTCGGGACCGCGGAAAATCGTGCTATAAAGCGATTTAGAAATCGCGCACGCTCAAATCGTGATTTTATTACGATTTCGATTAATCGCACAGCCCTACTAACCATGTCCGTTTAGTGGCTCTGTAGAATGCCTTATTTGTTTTCCGTGCCTTTCTGCAAACGATTCACGCTTCGGGCACACCCCCTAACCCCGCCCCCCGATGTCATCATCCATCACAATGTTTCACTGTAGACATCGTCTGATGCCAGTTAGGTAGACATCGCCCAACCCTACTGGACACAATGCATCAAAGGTCAAATGGTGTCTTGGATTGTGTCGAAGGGTTTTGTTTTGTAATCAAGGCACATTGTCATGGAGAGTCACAAAGAAGTGATAAGAAAATTTTCTTTTCCTATCACTGTTATGCTGATGACACTCAACTCAACTTCTCTTTCCAACCAGATGATCTGACGGTTGCTGTTCGCATTTCAGCCTGTCTGAGTGACATTTCTAGCTGGATGAATGACCATCACCTTCAGCTCAACCTTACTAAGACTGAACTGCTGGGTGGTTCCAGCTAACCCATCGTTTCATCACAACTTCTCTATACAGCTGGGTTCGTCAACCATAACTCCTTCCAGGACAGCCAGAAACCTAGGAGTTGTGATGGATCATCAGTTAAGCTTCACAGACCATATTGCTACAACGACCCGGTCCTGCAGATTTGCCTTATACAACATTAGGAAGATTAGACCCTTCCTGTCAGAGCAAGCCACCCAACTTCTTGTCCAAGCTCTTGTTCTCTCCAGACTGGACTATTGTAATGCTCTCCTGGCGGGCCTTCCTGCATGTACTATCAAGCCTCTACAACTGATCCAGAATGCAGCAGTGAGAGTGGTATTTAACTAGCCGAAAAAAGCTCCCGTTACACCTCTCTTCATCAGAGAAGACCTCAGTCAGTCCGTGCCGGCCACAACACTTCGAGCACTATCACATTGAGCACAGGTGTCCAACAGGCACCTGTGCTCCCCCCATCAGGGCCCATTCTGCAAGACTGCTCAACAACCTCTCAATTCCAATCACCTCACCCCACTCTGAAACCTCATCCACAACCCTACCCCCCATCTCCCACCACACCATACGCACCACATGTAAACCGCTGAAAACCTCAAGAACATTGTGCAATTCTGAGTGTGCTACAGGTGAGTGGGCTTGACTCTTTTCTCTCCATACGCACCAGACACTTTTATAAACACTCCATGTTACAAGGACTTAATAAGGACTTAACAAATGTTTTATTTGTAAATGTACCACAAATCATATTGCTGTTTGATTCTTAACCTTAAATACCTCTTTTGTACAATATTATGCACAGTTATTATGTAAAGTACCTGTATAGTCTGTCTTAGGTTATGTATATGTATAGTCAACTATTTATAGTACACAGTATGTATAGGTAGATTACTGCTTTCAGTAAGTTAGTTACGTACCGTATAGGTATAAAAACTGTTTATGTAGCACCGTGGTCCTGCGAGACATTTCGTTCCACTATATTTCCACACATGTAGCGGAATGACAATAAAGCTTGACTTGAGTTAAACATGGATGTGTTTGACTGTTGCGCTCGCGTCTCATGCATGAAACGGCAATTCTAAAGTTAAAAAAGTTAAAAGAAGTTCACTCCCATCTTCTCGCATGTGTTTCCTATTCCACTGCCTGCTTCGCATCTTTATCGACACAAAAGCTCTTTCTGTGTGAATGGTGCCCAGCGATATGGCACGGTACGGCTCGGTATGGTTCACTTTTGGGGGGTTTTCCACTGGGTACAGTATCTGGTGGCTGGTACTTTTTTTAGTAGTTCCAAGTGAACCGTACCGTTACCAAAATGTGATGCGTAAACTCTGCTGATCACAGATTGGCCGGAGAGAATCGTCACTACCTGCGTCATGACACAAACACAAAAGAACCGCTAGATTTAAATCAGCACAGCCAGCGAAGGATCGAACGCAACGGTTCTGAACAAGCGCACCTTTTTTTAACAAAAAGTTTCATTGTCTGTTGTGGAAGTACAGACTTTCCTCTCGTTGATAGCAGAGGAGCGGATCCAGTGAGAGCTTGATGGGGCGATGCGGAATGAAAAAGTTTTTTTTATATAGTCATATATAACGACATCTGAATAATCTCTCCCTGTCACGGCTGTACTTTGTATTATCTTCTCTGCTGTGTCTGGTGTGTGTTTGTGCTCCCCCTACAGGTGCGCTGCAGAGCTGTGAGGTAATCAGGTGGATTGGGTGCACCGGTGCACAGGTGTGCCTATCGATAAGAGCTTCCTGTTGGGCTTCCTCGTGGAGCGTTCCTTTCAGTCACATCGATCCCTGGCTAGGACCGTGATGTTGATCGGTGTTGCGAGAGTTTGTGAGATAGTCTTTGTTATGGAGACTGAAAATAAAGAGTATTGTAACCGCCGAAACTGCTTTTTCCTCCTTCATTGTTGCTCCCTAATAAGGGCGTAACACTCCCACTCTAGAGATACTAAACAGACCGTGCCGAGCCGAGTCGTACCACGCAGTGGAAAAGCGCCATATATTCTACTCACGGTCCTTCACTGAACGCGGCTGGATCGTTCTTTTCTCTTTACTGTTATCACTGGTATATTGTTAAAGTGTGTAATTCTAATGTTTGGTAATATTTCTATTCAAAATCTTGATTCCTCAATTTATTAAAAATAAAATTGTGGCAAAACATTAAACGAATCTACAAAATCTAAAAAATCGCCCAGCCCTAGAATGAGGGTTGAAAATAATCATTCTTCAACATATTTATTTGTTTTGTTTTTTATGTGCAAAAAACTTTATTAACATTATAATTACACCTCAAGGAACATATTAAAATAATAAAAAAATCCATGTCATGACCCGTTTAAAGTGAGAAGTATAGTATTGAGACACAGGTGTGTCATTCCATCAGTGCAACACATGCAGACATGCTTTTGACACGATGCAGTCTCTGACAGGAGCGGAGCGTGTTTTGTTATTTCTTCACAGTGACGTTCAGGATGAGATGATGATGATGAAGGCATACCTGCATCCGGACAGCAGCACCTGTCGGTACATCTCCACCGAGGACTTCCCGCCGAACTGCCGGCCCGTCAGGTAGGTGTTGTGTGAGGAGCTGATGAAGTAATGAGCCAGCGGATGCTCCATCTCCTGACACAGATCCAGACGGTCCAGGAACACCGGAGCGTTCTCGTCTGACATCAGGTAGCGGCAGAAGCCGTCGCTGGACATGTGACCTGAAGACACACACGATGATCAGGTGAGAACTCAAACTCTCCCTCAGTTACAGATCCCCAGACTGCTCTGGAGATGTTTCAAACAGGGTTTCTGCAGGTTTTATGAAGGTACATTTAAGATTTTGTGAGACCTTTTTAAGACCAAGTAAAGAAAAATAAGGAATAAACTGAACTGAAACAAATATGTGAAACAAAAATGTGACCCTGGACCACAAAATTTTATTTTTTTCAATTGATATTTATACATCAGAAAACTGAATAAATAAGCGTTGGTTTGTATGGTTTGTTAGGATAGGACAATATGTGTCCCTGGATCACAAAACCAGTCTTAAGTCGCTGGGGTATGTTTGTAGCAATAGTCAAATATGCATTTTTTTGGTCAAAATTATTGATTTTTCTTTTATGCCAAAAATCATTAGGGCATTAATTAAAGATCATATTCCATGAAGATATTTAGTAAATGTCCTACTGTAAATATATCAAAACTTAATTTTTGATTAGTAATATGCATTGCTAAGAACTTCATTTGAACAACTTTAAAGATGATTTTCTCAATATTTAGATTTTTTTTGCTCCCTCAGATTCCAGATTTTCAAATAGTTGTATCTCAGACAAATATTGTCCTCCTAACAAACCAAACATCAATGGAGAGATTATTTATTCAGCTTCAGATGATGTATAAATCTCAGTTTCAAAAAATTAACCCTTATGACTGCTTTTGTTGGTCAAGATACAAGTATTTGAAAATCTGGAATCTTTTTTGTAGATGACTTTCTTCAGAACTCTAAAGAAAATTTTAGATGAATTTTTATCTTTTTTTTTTTTTTTTTTTTACCTATTCTTTTAACATCTGATAAACCGTTTAACATAACATAACATGCATGTTTCATTCTGACTATGAATGTTGTAATAATTGGAATATTGTACCTACACACTTTATAGTATTTTTTAAAAATGATCAATGTTATACTTTAGAAAACAGAATTCGGGGAATATTCTGGACACACAAACATCTCTTTTTTTCCATACATATCCAGACCTGGAAATGACTAAAGTCAAGAAACCCAGTGCTGACGCCTTCGGGCCACCAGAGGGCAGCAGAGGATCAGCTGAGAGCGTTTCATTACACACCTCCTTCATTCATCACACCTCCTTCATTTACCTTTCTTTTTCAAGTCGGTGTCTCTCTCGTACTTCTCAATGATCTGCATGACTCGTTTGGCTTCATAAAAGGGGAAGAGGATCTCGTTGAGTCGAGGGTCCCGCTGGTTCTACAGGGAAAATGAACATCTTAAAATGTTCCTCAGACGAGTCTCAACTTTTTTTGGCTCGTGAAACTACAGCCACAGAATTAACTATGTCCACCGGAGCGCATCCGCAGACGCATTTTTTACCCTTATGAGGGCAGATTTTTCCAAACCACATAAAACACACAGCACGTCCTCTCTTATTAAAGCAGACGGAGCGAAACAGCATCTGATGTTAGATAAGAGATGAGTATCAGGCCAGTTTACTCACATTCTGAGCTTTACTTCTGACCTGCTTGAACATCACTAACTAGTTCACAGACAGTGAGCAATTGTGTTCAGCAGACAAACAGGCACAAGACGAGCAAACCAAACATACAACAAACACAGGACGACCCACAGCGGCGCTCTGATCCACACGCACACACGCGTGAACACAAACACAGGACGACCCACAGCCACACGCACACGCACACACGCGTGAACACAAACACAGGAGCAAATCACAGGAAGCCCATCACCGACAAACAGAAGCAGAGCGACATGCAGACACACACACACACACACACACAGACACACACACACACACACAGACACACAGACACACACACACACACACTTATAAAACCACACACACACACACACACACACACACACACACACACACACACACACACACACACACACACACACACACACACACAGACACACACACACAGACACACAGACACACACACACACACACACACACACACACACACACACACACACACACACACACACACACACACACACACACACACACAACACACACACACACACACACACACACACACACACACACACACACACACACACACACACACACACACAGACACACACACACACACACATACACACACACTCGCACACACACACACACACACACACACACACAGTAATGATGATAAAGAGCTTACTTCATTCAGAAAGCTGACTAACTGCTCTACGGTTAAATAATCAGTTTTGTCTCCGTTGCTGCAAAGAAATTGAGCAGAAAAGATTTGGTTTGGTTATAATAACACAAACAAAACCATTAAAGAGAGAGAGAGAGAGAGAGAGAGAGAGAGTTAGACATCACAAAGCATCTATATGACACCCGTCTGACACTCCATAAACCGTTAGTCAAACACACGGGTTAATGTTAACTGCTGAAGCTGTTAGAGTCTGTCTCACAGTTAGTGCTCCAGCACTGGCTCTAGAGTACTAGTTAACCCCGAGGACTGAACAGCGTGTGACGTACATCTTCTTGAAGAGCTCCTCGATGTCCGTGCGAGGGCAGATCTTCTGCGTCAGAGAGTAGAAGATGTCGAAGGTGAAGGCCGAATGCTCGATTTCATCATTCTGCAACGCAAAACCAAATCAGTTAGGAGTTAAGTTAAGAGTCAGCAAGACACGTATTTAACTTCTGATCTAACTTCTTGTTTGATCCATGAGCGACTGATGAATCAATCAATCTTCTTATTTTCAGAACCGTATCATGAATAAAAGTCTTTTATTGCGCTGACAGGTTAAACGAGATTAAACTGTTTTTCAGTGGTTTTTAGATGTATTAACTGGGAAACAAGTCAAAAAGTCTCAATGGTTCACATTTATAAAAGCAACTCAGTAACCTGGTTACGCAGCATTACTGAAACTGAAAATATAAAAATAAAAGGTAATTCAAAATATCAATAAATACTATGATTGTACATAAAATGACAAAACACTAAATACTAAAATATATTAAGAAATATCCTAAGTAATAAATAAAACAAATAAATACATAAAATATTAAAATAACTGTTCATTCCTGGCAATAAAACTGCATCAGAGAACGTCAGGGACGCGTTTCCCTTCATAATCACATTACTGATGATTCGCATCACTGCTGAAGGGCAGCATCATGAATTAAGACTCTTTCTGACCTTCCCACTGGGTAGACCGAGTTCCTTCAGCGCCTGGAAGATTCCCTTCTCCGTTTTACCTGAGCCGAACGTCCGTGTGATACTGCATGAGATGAGATCAGATCAGATCAGTCGAAACATCACCGAATAAAGAGCTGATCCAAAGGAATCAGACACTCACCCTCGGACCGGGATTTTTCCATTGACATTCGTTAGGAAGGAGAGTCTCATCCAACTAGACAGAAAGAAAGACAAAGAAAGTTCATGAAGACAAACATCTGATGGATTTGGCTGATTCTCATCTGTTTATAACAGATCTCAAACACATCTGAGAGAGAGCCACGTGGAGAGCCGCGCTGGAAACCTCCCGGGCTGACGCTCACAAGTCCAGGGTAAATATACGGCGCGCTGCTAACAGTCCCTCTACTCCGTGTGTTTCTCTGCACAGGCCCGGTGCACCCAGGACGCGATCTGCCCAGATGTCCTTCACGCCGGCGCCGGGACACCACGGACCCTGAGTACACCCGCAGCAGAGGACACAAGCTAGGAGCCGACCTCTCATCCTCCGGTCTTCGAGATCTCCACACGGAACCGCTTCTCTCCCCTCCGCAAGACGGAACGCGACGCTGTGATCGTCGGAGACTCCATCGTCCGACACGTCCGTGCTACGTTAGCCGAAGGTAAAGTGCACACTCACTGTTTCCCTGGTGCTCGTGTTCTCGATGTTTCTGCACAGATACCCGCGATCCTGAAGGCCGACGAGAGCCCCAGAGCGGTCGTGGTTTGCGCCGGGGTTAACGACACCACGCAGCGGCAGACGGAGACGCTGAAGAGGGACTTCAGGAGCCTGATCGAGACGGTTCGCAGCACGACGCCTGCGGCGACGATAATCGTGTCAGGACCGCTGCCCACGTATCGACGAGGACACGAAAGGTTCAGTAGACTTCTTGCTCTAAATGAATGGTTATTGTCATGGTGTAAAGATTGAACAGTGGATCCAGAACACCTGAGAAGAGATGATGCCAGCCCCTCAGAGGACCTCAGATGATGCTAACCCAGAGACAACATACAGAACTACCACATTTTGCTATAAGTTTGATTGCATAATTGCTGTTAATAGTGTTAATCGTCTGTTTGTTTACATCTTTTATTGATTTTTCAGAACATTTCTGCCTTATGCACATAAACTGACAGTCACCACTGATAAGCTACTACTAAATATTGTAGAAACTTAATTTTCTGTAAAGTTGCTTTGTAATGATTTGTATCGTAAAAAGCGCTATACAAATAAACTTGAATTGAATTGAATTGAACTCTAGGACAGGAAGAGCTAAATAAACTTATCACTCCATCTAAACCAACAACATGTTTATTAGATCCTGTACCCACTAAATTACTGAAAGAGTTGTTACCTGTAGCAGAAAAACCGCTTCTCAATATTATTAACTCGTCGTTATCTTTAGGTCACGTCCCAAAACCATTCAAGCTGGCGGTTATTAAGCCTCTTATTAAGAAACCGCAACTAGATCCTAGTGAACTGGCAAATTACAGACCCATTTCAAATCTTCCATTTATGTCTAAAATTTTAGAAAAAGTTGTCTGCTCAACTGTGCTCCTTCCTGCAAAAAAAATGATCTCTATGAAGAATTTCAGTCGGGTTTCAGGCCCCATCATAGCACAGAAACTGCACTTGTTAAAATTACAAATGACTTCCTTCTTGCATCAGACCAAGGCTGCATCTCATTGCTAGTTTTACTTGATCTTAGTGCTGTGTTCGACACCATAGATCACGACATACTCATAGATAGATTATAAAACTATACAGGTATCCAAGGGCAGGCTTTAAGATGGTTTAGATCCTACCTGTCCGATCGCTACCACTTTGTTTATCTAAATGGGGAGTCATCTCATTTATCACCAGTAAAATATGGAGTGCCACAAGGACCTGTCCTAGGTCCTCTGCTATTTTCAATATACATGTTGCACCTTGGTAATATTATTAGAAAATACGGGATTAGTTTCTACTGTTTCTACCCTCTACATTGCGAGCAAATCACTCGCATATGCGACTAAATGATGTCTATCGTTAGCCACTGGCTAATTAATTCTTAGATTTTACTCGCCAGTGTGTGTTCAAGGCTATTATAAGATTAGCACAGATATATTTTCACTCGCTGAACACTGACTGAGCGCTTCAGAGTTCTGCTCTCCATCAAGCGATCTGTACTTTTTCAATTCATCTCAATGGACGCACAGCACACCTGTATTTGACGCTCTGTAAACTCTGTGTGAAGACGCTCGACTCGTCGTGGCTTTGCTGATAGCGCTGTTTTTCACACATGCAGAGATAGAGAGCGAGAGTCTTACCACGCTGAATTGACGCGATACATGTTAACTATATTCTTTGTTGTATTTTCTTGTGAAAATAATGGAGTTCATTTAGAATTATTCAGCTTTTTAGAACAAGCAGAAGACATGCCGGTTTCTCCGCTAGTGGGCGGAGCTAATGCACAAATGGCAATTTCATTGGCTGACGCTCATCTATTACCATTCCTGTTTTGATTTAAGCAAATCAGTTCGACCTAACGCAGACAACGTGATTAATATTCATGAACCCAGCAGCTTATCAATCCGTAGTGCATTGTATATTGTTAGTATGGTAGTAGAATTAGTAGTAGTATTATCTTTTAATAATAATTAATATGATCTATTACTATTATTTTTTTTTTTTTTACAGAAACCCTGAATGACCAAGAATATCTTAAGCATCACCACCAGTCTTAAGTTCAGTTAAAATGACAAATATGCATTCATAGATGGTTATCAAGTTTTAGTTCTAATCACTAAAGTTCTATCATTAAATAGTGCTTAATACCATAATACAATGCTTGACTGACTGACTAAGAAGCTAAGATTTAAGAAGCTGTGCCATTTTACAAAGATAAGCTGATTGGAATAATATATATACAGTATATATATCAGTCTGGCGAGTAAACTGAAAAATTTACTAGCCAATGGCGATTCTATTGCCAAGGTGTGCGAAGAGGGTTGTCAACTATAGATCTATATGCTGAATCCAAGATGGCGCCAAGCATGGCGGGCGTGTTGCAAGCTCCGAGTAAACTTTGCAGTTTTTTGTTTGTTTTAAATGTTATTTTGTTGTCCTACATGTTGGATACTGTTTGTATAACTGTCTACGACAGACATACGCTTTTAAACATAGGTTCTTACGTAGCAAAACTCCCAAGAATTTCACTCACCAAGGCACATGTGCTGTGGTGATATGACAATAAAAGTGATTTGACTTGACTTGACTAGACTATGTATCTCAACGAAACCAGATTAAATTATCTAAGCTAACAGAGTGTGTTAAAAATGTAAAAGATTGGATGACCAATAATTTTCTCCTATTAAATTCAGATAAGACAGAGATATTACTTATTGGACCAGAAAACATTACACAGAATCTCGTAGATTACAATTTGCAACTAGACGGATGTACTGTTACTTCCTCTACTGTAAAAAATCTGGGTGTTATATTAGACAGTAACTTGTCTTTTGAAAATCATATTTCCCATGTTACAAAAACAGCATTCTTCCATCTTAGAAACATTGCCAAGCTACGATACATGTTACCTGTTCCTGATGCAGAAAAGCTAATTCATGCGTTCATGACCTCTAGACTGGACTATTGTAATGCACTGCTAGGTGCTTGTCCTGCATCCTCAATGAACAAGCTACAGGTAGTCCAAAATGCAGCGGCTAGAGTCCTTACCAGGTCAAGAAAATATGATCATATTACCCCAATACTACAGTCTCTGCACTGGCTACCTATTAAGTTCCGTATCAGTTACAAAATATGATTACTTACTTATAAGGCCCTTAATGGCTTCGCTCCTGCGTACCTAACTAGTCTTCTACCACGCTACAACCCATCATGCTCCCTGAGGTCACAAAACGCTGGACTTTTGATAGTACCTAGGATAGCAAAGTCCACTAAAGGGTGTGGATTCGCTGGACTTTTGATAGTCCAAACTCTGGAATAGCCTTCCTGATAATGTTCGGGGCTCAGACACACTCTCTCTGTTTAAATCTAGATTTAAAAACACACCTCTTTGGCCAAGCATTCAAATAATGCATCTCATAATTTTGGACTGCAGTTATATCTGATCAAATGCGCATTATTATTCTTTAGCTTGGGTTAAACTAATTAATTTTACTTGGTTGGAACAGCAGCTACGCTAATTATGTCTCTATTTGTTTCTCTGTTTTGCCACGGACTAGCTTCAGTATGGATCAAGAACACCTGAAAAGAGATGATGCCAACCCCTCACAGGACCTTAGATATAGATAATTGCTGTTAATAGTGTTCATCGTCTGTTTGATTACGTCTTTAATTGATTTTTCCGTACATTTCTGCCGTATGCACATGAACTGACAGTCACCACTGATAAGCTACTACTAAATATTGTAGAAACTTAATTTTCTGTAAAATTGCTTTGCAACGATTTGTATCATAAAGAGGACTATACAAATATACTTGAATTGAATTGAATTGAATTTGAATCTGCAACAGATCTCAAACACATCTGCAACAGATCTCCAAAAGATCCCAAACAGACCTCTAACAGATTTCAGACAGATCTGCAACAGTCAAAGTCAAAGTACTTTTATTGTCCCACAAGGGGAAATTGGATTTGCAGCAAATGCTCCACATAAAACACATAAACATACAACAACACTCACAGATCTCAAACACTTCTGCAACAGATCCAAACTGGCCAAATACAAACGAGACAGCAATTAATGAAAGATGTTGACAAGAAATGTGGCAATGATTCCTATCGTTATAGTTAAAGCAGGATTTATACTTTCGCCTGGCTCCGCTTTGTGAGCCTCCACTGACTGCACGCGCACCTTCCCAAATGGACGAGGATTTTTTGTGAACCATGTCAAACAGATCTTCAAAAGATCTCAAACAGACATCTAACAGATCTCAAACAATTAGTTTGTTTGTTGAATCATCTTTATCTGAATCTACTTACTGTTTCTTCAGGCAAGTCATTGGACACACGTTATTCGCCTTGAAGTTGTGAATCACCGATTTCAGGCCTTCCATCCATTTCTGAAAACACAAAACAATCGTACGTGAGGAGAAATAACACATAACATGTTTTGTAGTAGATCGCGATCAATGGTCAGGTCGAGAAGCATCTTTGTAGGAGACGCTTTGAATGATTCACATCTGAAGAAGCTCAAGAATCAGGGACAAATCAGACTATTAGATTAC
>NW_024879355.1:7500-12500 GCF_018340385.1 Cyprinus carpio
CACACACAGACATGCTTTACAGTCATAAATGCATTCAGTATAAATTTGAAACATATTTCCAAAAGAAAACCAATGAGAGCTTTATCAAAAAAGTTGTAATATGCCTCTAGAACAGACATAAGTCAAAATAATCGCTAAGTCAAGATGTCAAACAAAATGTCTAGACATATGGCAAAAATAAATAAATAAATTAAATAAAACCCGTGTCCAGGGTTTTTTTTTTTTTTTTTGCCATGCATTGTTGCATAGAGCTCATTGTAGCGGTGCCTCAGGTGCTGAAATATATTTATTTCCCAAGGTTCACACGTACTCCGTCAGCAGTGCGTGTACAGTATGTGTTCACACGTACTCTGTCTGCACGAGAGCGCGTTATTGTAACGCGAAAGAACATTAAAATAATGCGCGAGCGTGAATCTCTCCGCTCGCAGCAGATTTCCTTTGCTTTGTCACACAAAACCAGACACACGTGCACAGATACATGCTGCTCTCGTCCGGAGAGAGTGCGCGCACTTAAGACATGTCTCCTCTCACTCACTCACAACTCTCTGTGTTCTGATGCGCTAGATATTCATTCTTTTTGCACCTCTCGATTTCTAACCTTTTCTGTTCATCTTTTACCGCGTGCAGTGTGAACGCTCTGATCCATTAACATGGGCTCGGAAAAAAAAATACGCATCACAGACAGAGTGTGTGAAACTGGAGTTAGGCATATGCCCAGTCTGTTCTGTTCTCGCGCGCTTATACTGCGGGAGGTCGGGGCCGCGGAAAAATCGTGCTATAAAGCGATTAGAAAATCGCGCACGCTCAAATCGTGATTTTTATTACGATTTCGATTGATCGTACAGCCCTAATTCATCACCAGGCTGTCAGACGAAAATCATCAATCTGTCATCATTTACTTGTGAACCACTATAATTTACAAAAACACAGACACATTTATCAAAATACCTTCTCTAGCGTTCAACAGAGCAAAGACATGAGGGTGAGTAAACGATGACAGAATGATCAGGTTCATCTGTATTTTCTTTAAAGATCAGCCCTGATAATAAATCTGATGATAAACTCACTTTAAACTCAAGGGTTAGCAGAAGACTTTCTTTGTTTTGTTTGGCTCTTAATTTCCCGAAGAGAATTAATTGTTCCTCATTTATCCTGTTGTTTATCATCTGTGGTGTGTTTTGTTTTTGATGTGGGTTGTATTTCATTGCTCTGCAGCTCCTCGGTCGTCTAAAATGAGTTTCTGTCGATGATGATGAACTAGTTCCTCTGTTCAGTCTGTCTTCCTTTTCAGCTGCCCCTGATCTGCAGTAACTAGTATCTCCTAGCAGCAGATGAGTGACCAGACTCTGGTTAAACCTCAGCCCAGATCCGATTATTATAAAGGAATTATGACGGAATAAACATCAGCTTAATTACAGCCAACAAATCTTATTCAGGCCACATTCGAGATTTCTCACATTATCATCACGGTTTATTTGCTATAGTGTAGAAAATGATAATAAAATGAGGTGTTGGGTAAACTGTGCCCGAACAAATTGATCTTGATAATGTCAGATAACTTCGATAGAAAAGGTATGTAATGAATTCAGCTATACACAATTAGATAATAACAAATTTCGTCTCAAACAATTTAAACAATGACGCAAAACATGATCAGGTCAAAGGGTCTGAATAATTTTTGCTCCCAAAATGTAACTGTATGACGAGGAACGTTTGGGGCTATAAGATGTCCAGTGTCACACTTTCCGGGAAAGGTGACTTGCTAACGTGTATCTTTGCTCTCTTCAACTTACATAAATTTAACTACATGGTTGTCCAGAAACCCACTAGTGAAAATTACATGAATGATGTTCTTATGGCTTTGGACTGCAGGCGGTTCCCAGCTACCTCATACTCCACAGGCGAGGAGAGGAAATCAGGAGACGCGGATTCGCAGCATATCCATCATTTGACCAAACATGGGGCAGAACGAAGCCCCAAACTGGCCCCGCTAATCAGCCCGTTTTCCGGCGGGGAAGACGACCTCCCCATCCTTCCTGCTGTTATCTCTGACCAAACATGTACCTAACCGGAGCGGCAAATTAGGGATTCTGTCCTCCGAAGGACGGGCAGAATAAGGCAAGAGAGGACAAGAGGGAATGAGCAATTAATGAAAGATGCTGATGTAAGAAATGGGCAATGGGATTCCCATCAAGAGAAGCAGCGGATTTATACTTTCACTTGGCTCCGCTTATGAGCCTCCACTGACTGCACGCCAAGACCTTCCTAAATGGACGAGGATTTTGTGAACTATGTCAAACAGATCTTCAAAAGATCTCAAACAGATATCTAACAGATCCTTCAAAACAATTAGTTTGATTGTTGAATCATCTTATCTGAATCTACTTACTGTTTCTTCAGGCAAGTCATTGGATTACATCGCTATTCGGGCCTTCAGCTGTGAATCACTGATTTCAGGCCTTCCATCCATTTTGGAAAACACAAAACAATCGTGACGGGAGGAGAAATAATACATAACATGTTTTGGTAGATCGCTAAAAATGGTCAGGGCCGAGAAGCATCTTAGGAGACGCTTTGAATCGATTCAAGTGACCCAGTTAGCTCAAGAATCAGGGACAACCACCATTAGATTACTATTAAATCTGATATACATGAAATATTAATCTAGAACTAATCTTAAACATACAGACATGTTTGCAGGTAAACCTGCTATCAGGGTTCAAACCTCAAACAGCTCATATAAGACTCTAGTTTGAGCTGAATAAACAAATAGATGGCTGGTTTCCCTACCTCGGGACACTCCTTTGATTTTAGTGTTATTAGCTGGCGAAACATCAGTTTCCGGAATTTTTCCCCACCTCAAAGAGAATTTTTCTCTCTGGTTTCTGTGTTTTCGGCTGTTATATTCTAGACTGTGACTATAGGAGCATCTCCTGAATGAGTGTAGAATCTCTCGATCAAAAAACACATATGAGTGGAAGTCACCAAAATTAGGCTATCTCTATATGTAAGCAGGCGCATATGAAAAATAATGTGATCATCAACACTAACCTCAGTGATATAAAATGAAATCTCTTGCCTGATGTTAACTAGAAGCACCCAGTGAAATGTGGATCCATACAGAGGTAAAGGCCTGTGCAAGCTTTTGGGAGAACTGATGGAAGCTTTCTATCTACTGCATCTTTGCGTGATAACAATACTGAATATTATCCAGATGTAGCATTTGATAAAAATGCTGCATTTTCTCAGCTTTTGCTCAAAATGTTGCTTTTTTTATGAAACCTGCCTTCATTGAAGTGTTGATAAAAAAAGTTTTCAAAAGTAGAGGTATCGGGTTTCTTTATCTTTGATGTATTGCATGTTCAGATATTCATACTACAAAATATTCTGGGAGCCATGAAATTTTTAGTGAAAATCAGCAAAAATGCTGGCCAGTGGCAAACTTTTTCACAAACGCTGGTGGAAAAAAGAGTTAATAAGGTTTGCAGCATTACATGTGTCACACCTGAACTGCCCTTACGAAAAAAGAGAGTTTATTCAAGTGTGCTATTAGGTATTACTTATTTTAAACTAAAAAATAGGAAAGTATGCTTTTAGTTTACTTTTATGTTCTCTCAGAAATGGGCTTTATGTACTTTCTAAGATATATACTTATAATGACAATTAAGTATACTCTGACTTATACTTACAAAAAGTCAAAATATACTTGAACTTATACTTAAGTATACTTAATAAAATAAACTTGAAGTATACTACTTTTTGGTAAGGGTGTGGTCAGATCGTGGTCACCACATGGTAACGCTCACCTTGGCCGCGTCCGTTGTCTGTCCAATACCATGTACATGAAGCTGAGGCTGACCAGGTCCGTCCCCGCTTCGCACACGAGATGATGCGGCCGTCCAGATCTGCCTCGCTGGGCCTCCCCGACGCCCAGAGACGCCGCAGGATCTTTGGGTCCTTGAGGAACCAAACACGCTTCACGCGTGCAAACATCAGCTCCACACAATAGCACTGCTTCAGTTCATGCAGAAACTTACAATATCCCCTTCATAAACAGATCAACAGGATCAACCTACACTGGACTGAAATGGAGGCTTTGGACGTTGAAGCTGTTTGTGTGTTTATGGCATCATCAGGTCAAATCTACTGAATCCCAACACATGCGTCTGATTCATTTAGAGTACACTGCAAAACATATTTTCTTGCTTTAGTGGTTTTTTCTTGTTCTCTAGAGTAAGTTTATGGGTTTTATTGGTTAGAGATGAATTTTTTTGATAATTGTCTTGGTATTATTTGTTGGATATGCTTTTAATTGAGATGTTTTTTTTAAATGAAGTTTTGTAAATTATGTGAGTTTATGTTTGGAACGAGAACACTTTTAAAACACTGTAACAATGTGATGGGAAATGTAAACGTGTCTGCAGAGGCTCGCAACGTGGCTAAACACAACCTAACTCCTGCTTAAAAAAACCAGGCTGAAGCGGGTAACCTCAGGTCATGTAAACATGAGCCACCTCCACACAACACCGCTCAGGTTAAGGTTCCTGCTGCGAACACCTGACCGCAGCGCAGAAAACAAAACACTGCAGACGCGGCGGGCTGCGCAGCACACACACGTCACACACCACAAACACACCCACAACCGTCACCCACACTCTCTCTACCCCCACGACACCACGTCACACACACGAGTCAGATATGTGACACACACTGAATTGAAATATATGTAATTTGGACTGGCAATAACCCCGAGCGCAGATGTTGAGCAAACAGTAAAACCTCGCCACCGAGTCTCCTGAGACCCGAGATCATGGGTCCATCCTAAATGCTCTTTCATACCCGAACCCCCCCCCCCCCCGTTTATAATTAACCCCCCCTTGTTAACTGACCCCCAGTGTGTCGTTTGGGGCTTTCACAATCCGGTTCCCCCCGGCGCCTCGTACTTCCGGTCGCCTCCGGGCGGCGCTGTTGACTCAGCGCCCATTCGCAGTGCCCTTCTG
>NW_024879355.1:17500-30000 GCF_018340385.1 Cyprinus carpio
TGCCATTCATTCATCATTTGTGTTTGTGTCTCGTCGCTCCGGAAAGATATGACGTTTATTTGTTTGATTTTGCGATTTCGATTTTAATTACGATTTTGACACACACAGACATGCTTTACAGTCATAAATGCATTCAGTATAAATTTGAAACATATTTCCAAAAGAAAACCAATGAGAGCTTTATCAAAAAGTTGTAATATGCCTCTAGAACAGACATAAGTCAAAATAATCGCTAAGTCAAGATGTCAAACAAAATGTCTAGACATATGGCAAAAATAAATAAATAAATAAATAAATCTCGTGTCCAGGGTTTTTTTTTTTTTTTGCCATGCATTGGTCATAGAGCTCATTGTAGCGGTGCCCTCAGGTGCTGAAATATATTTATTGCCCCAAGGTTCACACGTACTCCGTCAGCAGTGTGGTATACAGTATGTGTGTGCGGTGCAGAAGCAGCAGCGAGAGCGCGTTATTGTAACGCGAAAGAACATTAAAATAATACGCGAGCGTGAATCTCTCCGCTCGCAGCAGATTTCCTTTGCTTTGTCACAAAAAACCAGACACGCGTGCTCAGATACATGCTGCTCTCGTCCGGAGAGAATGCGCGCGCTTCAAACATGTCTCCTCTCACTCACTCACAACTCTCTATGCTCATGCGCTAGATATTCATTCTTTTTGCACCTTTCGATGTCTAACCTTTTCTGTTCACATCTTTTACCGCGTGCAGTGCTCTGATCCATTAACATGGGCTCGGAAAAAAATACGCATGACAGACAGAGTGTGTGAACCTGGAGTTAGGCATATGCCCAGTCTGTTCTGTTCTCGCGCTTATACTGCGGGAGGTCGGGGCCGCGGAAAATCGTGCTATAAAGCGATTTAGAAATCGCGCACGCTCAAATCGTGATTTTATTACGATTTCGATTGATCGTACAGCCCTAATTCATCACCAGGCTGTCAGACGAAAATCATCAATCTGTCATCATTTACTTGTGAACCACTATAATTTACAAAAACACAGACACATTTATCAAAATACCTTCTCTAGCGTTCAACAGAGTAAATATGTGATGGTTTAGTTGTGGATGACTGTATTTTAAGGTTAATCTGTATTTTTTTTACAGATCAGCCCTGATAATAAATCTGATGATAAACTCACTTTAAACTCAAGGGTTAGCAGAAGACTTTCTTTGTTTTGTTTGGCTCTTAATTTCCCGAAGAGATTAATTTGTTCCTCATTTATCCTGTTGTTTATCATCTGTGGTGTGTTTTGTTTATTGATGTGGTTGTATTTTCATTGCTCTGCAGCTCTCGGTCGTCTAAACTGAGTTTCTGTCGATGATGATGAACTAGTTCCTCTGTTCAGTCTGTCTTCATGTCAGCTGCCCTGATCTGCAGTAACTAGTATCTCTAGCAGCAGATGAGCTGACCAGACTCTGGTTAAACCTCAGCCCAGATCCAGATCCGATTATTAATAAAGGCATTCTGACGGAATTAAACATCAGCTTAATTACAGACAAATATTATTCAGGCACCTTCGAGATTTCTCACATTATATCACGGTTTATTTGCTATAGTGTAGAAAATGATAATAAAATGAGTTAAACTGTGCCCGAACAAATTGATCTTGATAATGTCAGATAACTTCGATAGAAAGGTATGTAATGAATTCAGCTGTACACAATTAGATAATACCAATTTAGCTCAACCAATTAAACACTGACGCAAAACATGCTCAGGTCAAAGTGTCTGAATAATTTTTGCTCCCAAACTGTACTGTATGAAGAGGTTTTGGGTATAATATGTCACAGTTTACTTTATTTTGCTCTCCTCACTTACATAAATTAACTACATGGTGTCCCGCACCCACTAGTGAAAATAAATTGAATGATTTTGGTTTGACTGCAGGCTGTTCTCCAGCTGACATCATCTCCACAGGCGAGAGGATCAGGAGACGACGGATTAGCAGCAGATCCTCATTTGACCAAACATGGGCAGAACGAGCCCCAAACTGCCGCTAATCAGCCGTTTCCGGCCGGGGAACGACCTCCATCATTCCTGCTGTTATCTCTGACCAAACATGTACCTAACAGGAGCGGCAAATTAGGGATTCTGTCCTCCGAAGGCCGGCAGATAAGGCAAGAGAGGACAAAGAGGGAATGTTTTCCAGAGCCACAGAAATAGAACACTGCCTTTTACAGAAAGAGAGAGAATCGTGGGTAAATAGCTCTGAGCAGCTGCACTTCATACGGATGATACGAGAGCGTGTGATGACCAGCGGACAAACCTTCCGCCACACACACGCTCGTCTCCATGGCAACGCTCTTCCCGGGATCGCCGGCCGTTAATGATCCGGTCGGACAGACCCGGATTCACCGGAGGCCTCGTCTTCCCAGAAGCGCATCTCCATCTAAACACACGCAATCTCCAAAGAGCAGCAATTAAGCTTCATTTGGACGCGGAGGGTAAACATGAACTCTGGCGTTCACAGGCTTTCTGCAGAGCGTCACATCACATCAAGCCTTCAGAAGACCTGCACCAATCAAAGAATACACGCAGTCTCTTCAATTCTTTTATTATTTAAACAGGCTTATTACTTCAGCTGCTCATTCGGACAGAGGAGATAAATGTGCATCTGAAAACCATTTACAACTTATCACAATATAAACACCATACTGTAAACATAGCTGCATCATTAACAATAAATGTGTCATTCATTTAATTTAATAATTGCCTTCTGAATTTAATAATCACATATCTGTATCACAGCGACTCTGTTTTCCAGCTTCAGAATATAACTGAGACCTTTGTTTTACCATTTCAGACTCTCCATGGCCTTAAATCAGATCAAACCAAATCTAAGACTAGAAGGACCCACAGAAACCCTGCACTGGTCATCAGGACACAGAAACACTCATGTACTGAACACTCAATACGGACTAAACTATGATAGTATGAGAAACACACCTGAGGTTGAGTGCATTGCATTGTGGGATACGGTGTTTCACTCAATGTGCTCTGTTAAGACATATATATTAGGGCTGCAACAACTAATCGATAAAATCGATTATTATCGATAATGAAAATCATCGACAACGATTCGCATTATCGATTAGTCGGGTCTGCCCACAGTGCACGTCCAGCTTCAGCTGGTCACATCAAATTACAGCACTGAGTAACACATTTCTATGGACAAAGATGCATCTAAAAATAGTGGAGGAAACAGAATGAGCTCCTGCAGGGTAAGCAGGTGATCCAGGCTGCCCAAGACATGAGAAGTCTGATGCATCAGTGTAATGCCTTGCCCTGTCAGTCGCTTTGACAGATACGTGTGTGCGTCCTCAGTGCAAAAAACCTTCAGTTAACAGTCATATCCTTATCTGCACATGTCACAAATTCTCCCAAGCCTTTCCATTTTTGCATAAAGGCCCGTCCTGACAGATTGTGTTAAGTTGAAATCTTTACTGAAAGAGCGCCAGCGCGGCAGACGCACGTTAAACAGACGCAACACAGAGAGACGAGGGAGAAAACATTCACTGTGCTGGAATATCTTGCTGAACATTACATTTATGTTTAAAAGTCAACATGCGGTGCGAGTACTTTATGAGAGTACTAGAAACTGAAGGAACAGAAGTGTGTAACTGTCTGAATATAAACCTCAGACACTTTTACAGGATAAAGAGAGGACTGACTGATCAAAGTGTTCCTGCAGAACTTTACTTTTGACTTTATTCGTCTTAATTATCTTTATTTTTTTAATTTTTGTTCTAGAGATTTAAACTATATTGCCTACAGTGATTAACAAATTCATTAAAACAAATTTATGTAAGGTTTTAAACCAGTTTTGTAAGGTTTGCTCCACTGCTGCTCTTAACTAACAGTATTTGTAATTACCAAAAATCATTTTTTAGCTTTCTGTATTGGTTAGTCCTCCAATATGCGTAAGCTCTTTAGTTACAGTATTAGGCTATTTCTAATGCTATAATATAATTATTGCTGTTATCTATAAAAGAAAGGCAGAAAAAAAGTCAAGTGCTTTGTTTTTTTATTCAGATACTCAATTAGTCAAAAAGTACAAAAACAATGCCAGCAAGCAGGCAAGCAATTTTTGTTGTATAAATACTGTTTAGTTGTTTCAGTTTGTTATTTGCCCAATAAATGACAATGAGATTTTTAGATTTACATTTTTTTTGACAGATTCCTAAAATATGTGTCTTCTCTATAATGACAGGTGGTCTATAGTCTCTCGTAGCCAGACCTTTAGACTGATGGCAGAAGGTCTGGAATTCATGGCAGCTTTCACTGGACAAGGCCCGCCCACGAGGCTGTTTGACCGACATGTCAAACAACCAATCACAGTTAGTTTCACTTAGCGTCACGTTTCGGGGCATGGAAATGTCGCCACAATAACAGACCGTTGTGTAAAACTCTCAGACGTATTTGAGAGATTCTATGCCATCGAAAAAATAACCGGCCAACTAATCGATTGTCAAAATAATAGTTAGTAGTAGCCCTAATATATTTATTTATTTTTTAGATATATTGTGTTTTTTATGTCCAAATAATGAAAGTCAATGGGGTCTGATGTTGTCTGGTTCCCAGCAACAACTTCTTTTGTGTTCCAGAGAAAGAAGTGACTCCTACAGGTCTGCAGGACACGACTGAGAGTAAATGATGGTGATTTTAGGGTGAACTGTCACTTTAATGAACAGAAGCAAGCAGCACTGCCGTCTGATTGGCTGTTTGTGGATGCTACAGATCCTGACACGCTAATAAAGCACATAACACACTAATGCCTCTCGTCTGATGATCAGACGCCGCTCATTACTGTCTAGTTTAATTGAGTTAAAGCAGTCTTACCAGGCCGAGGCTGAAGGTGAAGAGCAGGTGAACAATGGGCTGAGGACAGCACTCACTTTCTGTAAAAGAGGAAGACACAAGCACGCTGTGAGGAACAAGTGACAGCCGCCGTTAAAAGAGAGAGAGAGCACAGGTTTGCTGTCCTGCGGTCACATGACCAAACACCTGCGATCGCTTGATTCATTCAGAGCTGTGGAGTCACGTGTGTTTCTATAGCACTTTATACAATACAGATTGATTCAAAGCAGGAAAATAGCAGAATCAACGATGCAAACTTCAGCAAATATGAAGCAAATTCAAATTCGGTTGTAAAGCAGCTAACATCATTAATAAAATAAAGTTATGAGAATATAAACCTTCCTGTATTTTAACCAAAATAACTGACTGCAAATTATGACAATTAGATACATGACAGATCAATCTGTGTACATTTACTGTTTACATTTATGTTCAGATCCAAAACTTCCTCTCCGGTCCATCCAGAACAACATCACAGCCACAAGCTCATTAACATATATGACACGCCCACACAGAGTGGACTACACCAATCATAACAGAGCTCATTAACATATATGACCCACCCACACAACGTGGACTACACCAATCATAACAGAGCTCATTAACATATATGACACGCCCACATAGAGTGGACTACACCAATCATAACAGAGCTCATTAACATATATGACCCGCCCACACAGAGTGGACTACACCAATCATAACAGAGATCATTAACATATATGACCCGCCCACACAGAGAGGGCCACACCAATCATAACAGAGCTCATTAACATATATGACACGCCCACACAGAGTGGACTACACCAATCATAACAGAGCTCATTAACATATATGACACGCCCACATAGAGTGGACTACACCAATCATAACAGAGCTCATTAACATATATGACACGCCCACATAGAGTGGACTACACCAATCATAACAGAGCTCATTAACATATATGACACGCCCACACAGCGTGGACTACACCAATCATAACAGAGATCATTAACATATATGACCCGCCCACATAGAGTGGACTACACCAATCATAACAGAGATCATTAACATATATGACCCGCCCACATAGAGTGGACTACACCAATCATAACAGAGCTCATTAACATATATGACCCACCCACACAACGTGGACTACACCAATCATAACAGAGATCATTAACATATATGACCCACCCACACAACGTGGACTACACCAATCATAACAGAGCTCATTAACATAAAACTGTCAGACAGAGAGAAAATGAAACTGAATTATGGCTAACATTGTGAACTCTCAATCTAAAAATCTTATAAAAATTGTAATGAACGAAAGGGTTAAAGTGTGTGATTTACAGTAAATGTTCTGAAGAAGAAGCCAATCTCCTCTGTATTATCAATCTGTGGAAGATTAAAATGAAGCGTTATAAAACACAAATGATCCGGTTAAATCTCCTGATAAAGCCCTTTGTTCTGTTCACTCCGTCTGGCAAATCCACGTAATGAGTGCTGTTTATTTTTAGACTTTAAGCAGCGTTATTTCAGGTAACATCAGACGAGGCGACAAATATTCTCTTGATTAAAGCAGCCGATAATCCCACGGCGGTGGCGGGAGAACGTCAATCCGTTCACAGCCACGGAGGAAACAAAAACACCTGCGAGCAACGGCACACTCGGAGAAACACAATCAGTGCCTCAATAATCAATGAAAATGCACCTCTAACTGAGAGCTTCACTGAGCTCCTTCATCATCAGTCACTCCATCAGGATCAGAGTCATCACCGCCGCTCATCTGAACCAATCCAACGGACGGCTGCAGGGCATCATGGGAAACGGCACACCTGACAGCTCGCCAGATAACCAGCTAACACATATAGTTTTCTCTGGATTGGTTATTGTTCATGTGCATGATTAACTGACAAACTGCTCCGCTTCACTTCCTGAAGCTGTTGAGGTCAAAGGTTGTGCGTTCAATCAATCTCTACAGTATTTCAGCACCAGTTCATTTTGTGAAATCTAGTTAAATCAGACAGATGAAGCGGCTGAAAAACATCAACTACAAAAGAAAATCTCACATGAAACATGATTATTGAGCGAGTTGCCAGCTGATGTGCCTGATTGTTTATATCACTGCATCGATTGTTTGTATTATTGTCCAGCTCCAATCCGCAGCATGCACCTATAAGATAGTCAGATATTATAAACATTAAAATCAGGATTTTCAGAAAAGCTGGACTTGAATTACTACTTTCTCCTCTATAACTGTAGAGCTTTGAAACAATCTGTATTGTATAAAGGGCTGTAGAAATAAAGGCGATGTGGTCACCTGACGCAGATGATCACATACTAGTGATTTAACAAGGGATCGCGTCGGGTCACGCGCCTCGTCACCGCGTCCTCGGCTAACACGGGTAATAATAGACGCGAACGCTGCAGCATTCAGAAGTCACGTTCTGAGTTATAGCACAAAGGTCGACAGTTTAATTGGAAGTGCAAATTGCGTCCGTGCGCTGGCTCCCAGCAGTGCCGTGACTGAACCTGTTTCACAGGGGGCTGCAATTAGAAAGAGCAGTAATAGCTCCGGCTTCACTCTGTTCTGCGCTATTTTTAGCCGAAGCTCGTCGTCCAGGAACCCTGACGCTTCAGCTGGCTGTTCTACAGAGACGCTCGCAGGAACACGGCATGATGGGATATCTCAGGCCGGAGGGGTGTGCAATAATCACTTCAGGACGTGCAAATTCACTCTGTCCAGTCATTAATAGTGAAAGAGTTGAGCTGTCTCACTGAAACACACTCAACATACAGACAAAACACAGATGTCATGATCTCAGTCCAGTTCACAAGCTCTCAATTCAGCTCAACATCCACTCATCTGCAAATATTTGAGGAAAATGTCAATTTTTCTTAAGGAGATACATCTCAGCTAAAGCTGAATACTATACAGTAAACCCTGTCAGTACATACCTCACTATTAAAATCTGAAATTAACAAACAACTATTAAATTTAACTGCTGTTTATTTTAATAATCAACGCTCACATAAAATGTACAGAAATTTAAACTATATCAACTTTTTAAACATAGAATTGTTTCTACTCCAAATTTGTTATTGGACATTTAAATGGTGGCTTTAATAAACGTGTTTTCATTACATATTTATTCAAACACACATTAAATATTGAAGAACAGATTCAGTAAAATATAAAGAATTTGTAATATAGTGCAAATATTGATTGAAATGCTCGTCTCTAGAGATATATTTTTAGCTGACTATTGAGTTTATGCCACAAAAATGCCACTAAATTGGACAAAAATGCCCCTGCACAAACAAATTAAATCTATTATGTCTGTTGTTAACAAAGTGAAAATAAACAGACAGTGTCGATTGTGACAATTAAGATCTGCTCATGTTGCACCGTATTTCATTTTAGGAGTTTTTACAGTGTTGCACATTTTAAAGGGGTCATATGATGTTGGTAAAAAGAACACATTATTTTCCACATACTGTACATTATTGTTTCTCCTCTGTGTCCCGTCTTCTGAAACACATAGATTTTTACAAAGCTCATCGTTCTGAAAAGCGAGGTGTGCTCTGATTGGCCAGCTATCCAGTGCGTTGTGATTGGCCGAATGCTCAAGCGTGTGCCCCTCACATACTGTGATGTGTGTCCCGGTCAGAACACAGACGAGACAAAAACAATAAAACCCATTACAAACAAGCCATTTGTAGCATCCAGTGGGGACATGATTACTGATTATAATGACTTATACTGTGTTTTTACGTGTTGTGTAGCATACCGCGCTGTGTAAACATAAAACCATGTCTGCATCTGTGATCAGAGAAACATCAAACAAGCAGCTCTACTCTACACCAGCGGTTCTCAGTTCCAGTCCTGGCGTCCCCCAGCTCTGCATATTTTGCATGTCTCTTTATTAACACACCTGATTCAGATAATCAGCTCGTTAGAAGTGAGCTCCGTGCATGAACTGTGTTCCCATTGACATGCTCCCTACACAGTGTACATTGCTCCCTACTCCCTGAGCAGGGGAGATCTGTTTAAGTTTACCTCACTTCAGAACATTCATTCATGGATTTGCGCTGTGCAACGTCTTCAAACACGGACAAGTGTGACATCATATACTTCTGTAAATAAATAACATTTAAATTCACGTCTCGCACACTTCAGTGCACTTTGAATGGAACATACTGTACACGTTCGCTTCGAACTGGAATCATGGGAGAATATCCTGTGATGTCCACTTCTCAGGGCACTTACATTCGAATAGGACAAACGTCTGAAGCCATAAGAGAAACATATAAAAAATGTGCAGAGCAGGGGGACGCGAGGACTGGAATTGAGAACCGCTGCTACACTGCTCAGAACTCACGTTTGAATCATCAGTGAATCATCAAATCCTTTACACATGTAAACATACTTACAGACTGTGAGTCAGAACAGCTGGCATTGTAGTCTTCTCTCCCAGGATCAGGAAACAGTCCTCATCCTCCATAAAATGTGCTGCACACATCTGAATATTTGTGTTGAACTGTTCGGGAACAGTGTTGAAATACAACTAAACCACTGATTTCTAGTCCTGTCCTCTTTTGGAAGACCAAACAAAGTAGTTTCGCTTTCACAACGAAACACACAGCGACTCTACGACATGGAGGCGGCAGCAGAGAGAATCAAAGTTACGCCTTCTTTCTTTGTGTGAACATTTGTGCGGAGTTATGCAAATCTTCCCACATACTGACGTAGACATGTGCACGAGTCTAAACTTTGATAAAGAATATCTCTTTGGATTTGAGACTTTAGTCTTTGCAACTTTACAGATCTTCTTTATTCACCAAGAGCTTGTAATACACTCCAAAGAGAAAGGAACACTTGAAATCGCATCATATGACCCCTTTAACCAATCACACACAATTTGGTTGAGCTTAGGAATGCAATGGCCAATCAGAAGCCTTCAGATGAGTCATCGCTTGAACTCATCAGTTTTGTTGAGTGCGTGTGCGTTCTCTTTCTGAATTCCGGACTCTTTGTAAGTAAGATTCATTTCACAGTATATACATCTGCAGTGATTATAACAATATTTTTTTGTTTTTTTTCCCCTGTTTGAATAACCGTGGAAAGGAAACGTTTTATAACTTTCAATTTCTAATGTTTTTAATAAATTGTAATCAAGTTAGATACAAATTCTGTCCCATTAAACATTTTTTTTTTAGCCTACATGACACCCATCGCTGGTGATTGCCTAAAAAGACATGTTTATGATGTTTAATACATTTGGCTGCTTTTAGCCTTACCCTGGAGTTGGTTCACCCTCTGCCTCTGCAAACAGTCCATTGTCTGGTTTGAACAGGTCTGATGACAGTCCTCTAGAACCTCTGTTCACAGGTGCCACGCACAGACAGTAGCCTAATGAGAACCCCTTTCCTGCTCCTCCCAACATTGTGACGAACACCATATTTAAAAGATAGAATCTGAAGGAAACTCTAAGATATGCGCGTTTCTTGTTTTAATTTTTTCTTTCCTATAATGCCTGATAAAGTTGCTGATTACAGCCGTTACCGGGGAAACCAATAAATCTCCCGCTCTAACAGCGCCTCCTGCTGGCAGAGAATGAATTTGCATTTTCAATCAGCCCATCTCCAGCACCATGGTTTTTTTTTTGTTGCACTTTTTTTTTTTTCTGTAGCAACACTGAGCACTTTTCATATTCTTTATCCTGGCTGAAGCACTTTTGTTTCAATCTGTAAGAATGATCAGCCTATGTTATAGTTTAAAGCTAGAGATATTAATATTAATAAGGTAAATCTGAGAGTCTTATGTTTATTTGACAGTGATTTCACATTTCAGGTTTGTATGAAGGCTAAATACAAGTAAAGTTGAATTTTGAAACGTGCAATGCATTTTGGACAATCTATCTGTGGCGGTCAGTGTTGATATTGTGACTGGCCGACACAAATAAGTCCATGTATGGGAGACCCTGGCATAAAGTGTCTTGCAGTAATCTAGAAATGTCTTCGTTCACATGATTGCATACTAGGACTTGGTTGAAAATATTGCTGCATCTTGGGCTGGATGATATGGCCAAAATTTATATCATGATATATTTCTTATTTTCCGTCAATACGATAGAATTCTGATATTGAAATAAACAATATTTTAAAAAGCCTCATCAAAACGCTGCACGGGTGTTTTTATACAAATTTATCTTTTTTGAAGGGAACCAATTGTCTTTGCCATTTAATCTTTCCCATAATACCTGGTAAAGTAGTGTTCATGAGCACAGCGCTGTCTAAATTACAGCCGTTACCACATAAATGTGTCTTTGCAAAATGGAATTAATCGAAAGTGTTTCGGAGGGCATTTACACCTGGTCTTTTCATGATCGGATAGCTATCCAATAATAATAATAATAATAATAATAATTAAAAATCTTTATTTTATAAAGCACTTTTAAAAAGCAGCAATCAGAGCAAACGCATGAAGTGACCAGGCCCTTAGATAAACTGATCTGAGCAACAGCACACTGGGTTTAATAACACAGAATGAGCCGCTATGATTGGTTCACAGTAACACAGTTTAAGGAGGACAGGATTCAATCATGATTACTGCTAGTCCTCCAAGATAACCTTGACCACCTTCAGCTGTGATCCAGCTAAAGAGGAACCATCTGCTGATCTAAGATACTGAAAACAACGCGGTTTTTATGCTGACTCTGCAAAGTTAATGTGAGTGAGAATCACGCCGAAGCATCGAGCACAAACTCACCGGTTGTGCAGAAAGTGATTTAAGGGGCGAGCGACATCTCAGATCCTGTGAAGACAAGCACAGAGAGACGAATGAAGTGAAAGCACACCAAAAGTTGGTCAGTCGACCCGAAAAAAACTGGCAGCCGCCGCATGAAAGCCAACGTGAACAATAACAGCCAGAAGCCTGTGACTCATTGTGTTTGCTTCTGCCTAATTAAAAAATAATAGTGCATCTTCCCTACAGCACACAGACAGACGCATGAGCGCAAGAACACAACAACAGAGCACCACACAGGTCTGTTTACATGGAAAAACTCGTTCCACACAGCTGTTCAGATGAAGCTTCCACCCTGAGGACAGTTTGATCAGGAACCCGCCGAACCTCCAGAACCGGCTTCAGCAGGAATCAGGCATGCAAATATCTGCCAAGCAGCTTATTATTCCTGCTATGACCGATAACAGACATGGCGGCCGATATTAGGAAAATTTTAGTAAAATTAGACATTTGTCATGGCAGGTAACAGTTTAGTGCTTCTGAAAGCTGCTGCAGACAAAGACAGGACTGAACGCACAAGAATGAAGTTTCATGACAGAAGAGTTGAACACAGACTATGAGCAAACCCTGCACTTCTCAAACATGATAAAGCATAAACCTCCATAAGATGACATGATGAACAAGTCAACTCGTGCACACAAAATCAATCTGTCATTTCAGGAAATGCATCACAACTAATAGTGGATTAATAAACCATCAGTGCTTCAAATCACACATAACAACACAACATTATCCTGCGACATTACACAGAGTTCAGAGCATGTCAGCTGTTTGAATAAAACACGTACCGAATCAGGTCCGTCTCACAAGAACCTAAACACAGCGGAGACTC